>NC_135499.1:142387745-142560245 GCF_052857255.1 Amblyomma americanum | reverse complement strand
TTGTGGACATTGTGACAAAGGTACTTTCGCAAGGAATTGTATATATTCCCACTTACGCGCTTGATTTTTTCAGAGTCCGCTAAGTGGGGCACAAGGTGAAAGCGTCAAGCGCAGTTCTGGCTGGTAATTAAGCAGAAATCACGCGTGCAGATTTAGCAGCGACCAGGCTTTGTTCGATTTTTGAGAGGCACCCCTAGTCAAAAAAGCTGCATGATGCAATAACCTCATACAGTCTTTGTCATGAAAATGGCGGATAATTTTTATGACATTCAATGACATTTGTACGACAAATGCACGATATTGAAAGACTGTTATTAATGCAACTTTTTTCACTAGGGTCCCAATTCTGCATACCAATGCTAGCACGAAAAAAGTAACCGAATTTAAAGCTTACCATCAAAAACGTCTGAAAAAAAAGCAAACGATAATAGAAGTGAGAAAACAGTAAGTAGACCAAACACTGGGCATGGCGCTATACAACAAAGCCAACCTTGCGCCATTAATATAAGTTATATTAATAAAAAGGCTATGGTTAAACTTGGCGGCCGAGGGCATCAATCAGCTAGAGCTGGATTATTGCAGTAAGCGGCTAGAGTGACTACAAGCTCGGCTTATTGCTTACGATAAGAAATACGAGCAATACATAATTGTTACCACCACAGAATTTTTTTTATTCCTCCTCGAACCCCGTACATATTTCCTTGCAGTCTTTGAACCGGGTACTGATGCACTCCATGTCACACAGAATGGTGGAAATCTTGAACGTAGGTCAATACATGCGCATTTCGCGTTGTCCTCAACTTCGCAGCATGCGAGAATAACTGCTTTCTCAAATCATGCATTTCTTCGATGACGCTCCTACGGGTGGCTTCTGTGCTGATTTCACCTGCAAGAAGAAGCAGGCCAATCAGGTACAGCTGCAAATAGGCCTGGATAAACCATCTAACTTCGTGTCCGGGTGCCTTTGGCGAAAAGTAAGCACAAGCGACCACCACACCTTCAGGAAGCGCACATATTCCTCCGAAGCTGTTGTCCGCGTCACCCGAGAAATTCACCATAGAAAGTGGCGCTTTGGTTTCGCGAAACGTAATATGTCCATGCCGTCCGCTTGCTTGTTCGGGCATTGCTCGCGACACACGTATTTGTATCCCACTTCTTCAGACGACATTTTGGAAAGCATCCAACTAACAGCATTAGAAGAGTGAAAGGTAGTACACTCCGTACCCAGTGCAACTCACAATGGACTCTACATTAGGTCCTTTAGGCTGCTACAGATGGCAGCGACGTGCAATGGTATTCTTATTTCACTATTTAGACGCTTTTCGTGCTTTCGAGAAATTCTGAATTGCCCGAACACTTGATCACCCCGCTGTGCATGCAGAGAACTTAACTTCGGTCTTATCCCGAGAAGCCATCCCGCAGTGAACTATTGCATTACAAACCACTTCCACGACCGCTCAATTTTCTAGCACCCTTCTTCCATCTTTACTCCCCAGTTCCCTCCCCTACGCAGAGTAGAATGTCAGCGAATATTCACGTCGGCTAAAATCGCGATCGGCTACCATGATCCGCTTCCGCTGGGTACCACTGCACACCCGCTGATTGTACCCTACGCGGCAGGTGCGCGCGCAGGGGGCGGGCACGTGGCGCCATCTGGCGCCATCAGGGCCCTCTACGCGCGCGCAGTGGCACATCGCGGAAGCGGATCACGGTACGGGATCGCGGATCGCGTAATGCTAGATCTCCCTATTGACGCCAATGTTGCAGTTTTACAATACTAAGAAATGTGTTAAGAACAGGTTCCCGTTGCAAAAAGCACTTGTTCAGAATTTCTGGGCATCATTCGTTTCAGCCAATGCTTCCCCTCAATGCTTCTCTTCCATGCGCCAGATTGCACTCAGAACTTCATATGCAACACAATTTGAAACCAATTTACAACAGCAGCTGTATCGAAGAGGTTCGTGTACAGTCAGCATCAATATCAAGATGATTGCTTTCGTGCCTGCCGGCGGAAACAACTTTTTTTTTGTTCTGGTGTCACGATATGTCACTCCCTAGAAAAAGCGGCAGTGAACAATACAGGAACACAAAAAAGCAACTATATTTGTGTTTTTGTTTTTGTCTCCTTGCAAATATGAGCTGCGCCAGAGCACTTTTTCTGTGTAGGTTTGCCCAAAAGTGATCACCCTCATATTGATTCGGAATGCCGAGGGCCGGCGCAACATCGCCAACAGCTGATGGTTCTCGGCGATGCTTTGCGAGTTTTCATTGTTCTACGTACCAAAGTCCCGGCTTGAGCTTCGAAAAATACGCAGGGAGGCCATCGATAACCTCGGCAAAGGAATCCGGCTTCAGCTTCGGCATCTCACGCGGTTACATGACAACAGCACCTTTGACAACGTATTCTTCGACACGAACGATGTCAATAACATCAAAGTGTTTTTAACAAACAAGGACACGTGGGATTCGGACATAGGACCTTTACAACTTACAGCCACGGTCTGACCGTCTTCCTCGTTTCGTGCTGTTTGGAGTCGCTAGGCAAACAGAAAACGTTTTCTAACATTCTCTGCAGCCCTAGTGTAGCCTATATAAACAGCAGGCGTTTAGCATATTTCGCAGAACTCTCACAGTTTATCAGTCGTAGTACGAAGAATTCTCCGAAGAAAGGGGAAAACTACGTGCCGATCCGTCACGATATGCGTAATGAGCACAGCGCCAAATTTCCTCTGACGTTCTTCATATACGTAGTATTTTACACTGAGCTTTCTGTGCTTGGAAAAGATGCGCAGCCTATGATCCCCTTTACTACATCGTTTGTGGCTTTGCCGTAGGCATTTAGTGCTAATGTTGCAACAGTTATTTAATTTAAGGCCTGATCAAAATTCTGCTCTTGGAAAAAAAAAACCGCATACCCAAAGCAAGGCAAGATGTGAGGCACATACTGCGCCATTTCCTTTTCCCCAAAACCAATTTCAATTTAAGTTTCATTATCGGGACATCTCTGCGCCCTTCCTGAGTACTGGTCTTTTGGTGCTTTTACGCGATAAGAATAGAAACTTCGTTGGAGCAAAAACCTGCTCTTTGCCGTCGTCGTCACACCTTTAGAGGTTTCGTGCAAAAAGGACAGTAGAAATGGAGCTATATAGAACTAGTTTTAGACTAGAATTGCAATTTTTTCTCACATGTGCAGCACTGATTGCGTTTAAACATCCGTAAGATCGAGTGCAGAACTCCTAGTTGCAACTTGAGTCAGTCATGAATGGGTGGTCGAACCACCAACCAACGCATGCGTGAGTGACTATCAGAGCCGGTCGGCCCTTTGAGTCAGATCCGCTTCGCGGGCGGGTTCAGGTCCTGTGAACCGTGCGATGTCACCTCAAAAGGCTTAAAGACAGGTCACGGTTCCACACCATTACCATGACTCCCATCGCCCTCGTACATTGTCAGAAAGAAATGAAATGAATGAAGCAATGAAAATGAAATGTGTACTGTCTCAGTTCAATATTTGCTATGCGGCAGAGCATAAGGGCGCACTAAGTACTTCTACGCTATCGCATTGCCATACCTTAACAGCGGTTAAGTGTATACATAATACTTCTATCTTTGTCGGTCCTTCGTTTACCCGTACCTCGAGATATCTCTTGTATGCCAGCCTCGGTATCTCGTATCCTTGTACTGTAAGAACCTGATCTTTGTAACCGTTAAATATGCTAAATCCTGACTTAACTGCTCTAAAACTGAAACCTAGGGCGTCTTCTTCTCCGCAAGTATAAACGAGACTGTGCAAACCTTCCTGGCTATCAGCTAACAGTAAAATATCGTTCGCATGCATTAAACCACAGAGGCTCTACTGTATAACCATTCCGCTGAATTTATATGAGATATTATAAACTAGATCACTTTCTTGTGACATTGCAACTGTATACAAAGCTCATCCATAGCCTTACAGAGAAGCTTAGTGACCAGCAGAAGTACTGAATGGCTCTGACAAGCGACAGCAAAACCACATCAAAGGAAACAAAGGGAGTGATGTCCAGTAGCATACCTCGCCCAGAAGGAAGGCGATAAAAGGCGTAATGATGGGACGGATTACCTAGAGATATGAGACAAGATAACGCGCATACACTATAAGCGATACTACCGGTGTTCACAGGACGCGCGAAAAAAGATTTTTTGCTAAAAGTTGCCACATTTGTTTTCGATCACCTGTTGCCACTAGTACACGTCAGAGCACGCGATTCCAGCTTTCACCTCCATAAGTGTGATATCCAGTCAGTGGTTATTCACAGAGCTATTGGCTTCTGTTATTTTTTTCCTCTATGGACTTTTTTCCCCCTATAGTACATGGGGCGACCGAGTGAAGTTGATTTTAGGTGGCGATTTCGACTTGCCTGATATAGATATGATTCACCTGAGTACTATGGGTGGTAATTCTGGTCATTCTGAGATCCTTTTGGACACCGCCTTCATGTGTAATCTGACACAGATTGTTGAAAGACCAACCAGGATCTGTGCCTCTGTATCCCACATTCTTGACTTAGTGTTCATTAGATCTGCCCTTAAGTGTGTTTCGGTTGATGTTTTGAAGGGTGCATCTGATCATAATATTTGTTTTTTTTTGTTTTTCCCCTATCGGCTTATGTTAACAGTAAAAAGCGTCCCATTGCTGTGAAAAATTTTAATACAGCTGATGATGTAGAAATTTTGGATTTTCTAGAGACCCACCTTGACAGATTTAGGGCTGAGGAGAATGTAAATGTGTTATGGTGCATGTTTAAAAAGATATGCCTCGATTTCTTGATAATGTATGTTCCTAATGTTATTAAGAAAAAAAACATAACCCATGGATTACGCGGGACGTCATCCACACTAAACTCAAGCTAAAGCGAATGCGGCAGTGAATTAATCGTAGTTAGTCTAATGAGAGTATGCTAGGCAGTCTATTAAGAAATAAGATCAATCAAGCTAAGGACACCTTTTTTAATGTTACGCTTGGGCGTTTTCTCGGTGAAACATCGGAAAAGTTCTGGCGATACATTAACGGCAATAAACAACGCAATGTGTCATTAATAGTTAACGGTTCTCCTGTCATAGGGTCGAAAGATATTGCTGATGTGTTTAATGAGTATTTTCAATCAGTGTAAACCGATAAAAACTCGACTTTTCCTTCTAAGCCAGACGGCTGTACTTCTTTAATTCCAGATGTTACTATCTCCCACGAAGGAATCTGAATCTTCTTCTGAAGATTGACGTTAAAAAGTCTTGTGGGCCTAATACCATCTCTTCAGCTTTTCTCCGCCGTTACGCAGAATGGTTATCAGATTACCTGGAAGTTATTTTCAACGCCTGTATGTCTCAGTGCGCAGTCCCATCAGAATAGAAAATCGCACGTGTCGTACCCGTTTTTAAAGCAATGACCCATCATGCGTACCTAATTATCGCGCAATATATTTGGTCTCGACCAGTTGCGAAATGTTCGAGCATGTGATCTGCCGAGCTTTGACGGAATTTCTGGAATCGACCCATTTCTTATGTGGTACGCAACATGGATTTAGGCGAGGTTTATCTACCGTCTCACAACTGATAACCACTTTCCATGATTTTTTATTGCAGTTAACAACAAACAACAAAGGAACTCTGTTTTTCTTCACTTCGCCAAAGCCTTTGATAGGATACCGCACACTAAACTCATTGGAAAGCGTTACACTGCCGGAATGAATCCTAACATTATTGACCTTATTAGAGCCTACATAGAAGACAGATTTCAATATGTTTATGTTGGCGATGAGTACCGTGATGCACTTTCGGTTTCATCTAGTGTTCCGCAAGGATCAGTTCTGGGGCCTATCCTATTTTTAATTTATGTAAATTACATAATTAATGTGGTTGATTCCGAAATTAGAGTTCAACTATTTGCTGATGACTGCGTTTTATACTCTTTAGTTAAATCCACAGCGGACCAAATTAAGCTTAACAGTAACCTGCAGAAGATCTCAAACTGGTGCAACGAATGGGGCATGCTTCTTAATGTTAATAAATGTTTGGTACTTAGAATTTCTAAAAAGAAAACTGTTCTACCTTATCCATATTGTATAGCTGGCGTATTACTTCCAGAATCCTCGGCTGTAAAATACCTTGGAGTCCAGATATCTAATCGCCTAAACTGGGATGCCCACATCGATATTACTTGCGGGAAAGCTCTGAAGACTCTATTGTGTTTGGGGCGTAAACTGCCAAAGGCTTCAAAACACGTGAAACTGGCAGCGTATAAGGCTTTGGTGCGGCCTCGTCTGGAATATGCCTGTTGTTTATGGGACCCATTTACAGCCAAGAATATTTCCAAATTAGAAAGAGTGCAAAGAATCGCAGCCCGCTTCATTTGCAACAGATACAAACGAACAGATAGTGTAACAGCTATGATCAATTATATTGGCCTAGAATCTCCCCAGACAAGGCGCACTGAAGCTAGGTTGAAATTTTTGTACCTAGTGTATAATAATCTGATTAATATATAAACTCATGATTATATTACTCCTGTATCGCGAGCAAGTACGCGTTATAACCATGGCAAAATGCTACAAGAATTCCGTGCATATTAATTCTAATACAGTTAAACTCTTATTTTTTTGTCAAATCGATTAGAGAGTGGAATGAACTACCGAAGTGTTTATAGCCCGAATGTAGAAATGTTTGTTGACAATTTGAGAACCTTTTGTATGTTAAACCCTTGTTTTTTGCTTCTTTTTTCGCATAATTCGTTCGATTTTGAATGACGCTCGTCTATATCTTGTTTATTTTTTACTTGTATCTGGGCTCACCCCTGCTTGGAGTCAAGCGACTCCGCAGTATAAATAAATAATAAAAAACTCTGTAAGCGGCCCCGGAGTGTTGTTATCTTCGTGAACTCCCGCAGTTCAAGGATTTTTGGAACGTTTCATTGGAGAAGGCTTGCCGCTTTAATACAACTCGATAGCTTCGGGCACAATTTATCTCAAAACACTAAATTATCTGTGGAATATGGCGCAGCAGGTATGTGTTTTGTGGTAAATATATAGTGCGGCGTTTAAAAGACAAAAAAAAAGATTTTGAATTTTAAATGATCTCTTGTAAGCTTGTTTTTATTCAAGAATTTTGTCGAGAAGAAGGAGAGACTGCAGTTCAAAATTTTCCGCATGAAAAAGGAGAGCTCTAAAGCACTAACAATCCGACACAAAATGTAGCCGTATGAAAAAGTTCTTACTCTAGCCCTACTTGCGGCTACTGTTACGAATGAAGTAGGCTCACTTCCGAGAATACAGATTGCAAACTTTCCAAATGAAAGGCAAATTAAATTCTGAACGGCACAAGGAAAATAACTGAGTGTTTTACTTGCGTAAACAGAAATGGCAGGAGAATTGCAGGCTTTCAAAGCAGGAGATATGAACAGGTCGGAGAACGCAATTTGTGAATCTTATTGATGACCCATTACATTTTTTTTACCTTGAATGCTGTACAGAAGTAGAGAGACTGTCAAAAAGAGAAACCTTTCGAATGATCAAATATAAAAAATGACATCGTGTGGGCACGCTGTTCGCACTCTGGTGACTATCGTAATTGGCCTGAACTGCTCAAATCACAGAATGTCTGTGTCGCCCACGCAGACGTCAGATCCTCCGTCTGAGCCAGCAGTGAGGACATGGAAAGTTTTGGATGCATGCGCATGGAAGCGACTGGCTTCTCTATATTGGTAGCCGACACTGACTGAGCTTTGCGTTAATCATGTCAGTGCATGAAAAAATGGCCACTTAGAAATAAGAGTGCCCTTGGCAAAAGTGATCCCGATAAGTTTCGACATGCTGTACAATGTGCTCTATATCGTTTGAAGTTTGAAGCCGGTGCTTCTGCATAGAGGACGTACAGGGGGGGTTTTTTTAAGAGTTTACAGATTATTTTAAAAACTGTGAGAGACACATCGGTGTGGTCCGCGCACGTTGATTGTACAGAAAGTTCGACATTGTGCTCGTAATATAGCTCAGTAATTCACGATTGCATAACTAAAATTAACTAACATGGTTTTCATTTTAGATTTCTGAGGACAATGTTCTATCGCGAAATTAAAGGCTGTGAACATGGAAGGTGATACCAGTTTTTGTAGTTTTTTCGTCCACAATGTGGTTGGAATTATCCAACGTCAAAAATACCGATTAGAGCGCTCGTTGAGTTGGTTTTCGCGCATTGCATACTTACTAAGTGGCGTCGCTAGCATTTTCAGTGCATCCAGTAGGAAGGTCATTTGAATATTTTACTTCTTGATGTAGAAGATGGACGTCATTTTATAAATATGCAATGCCAAAAAGCCAACTCGACGAGCTTTGAAATGCGTATTTTTGACGTTGCACATTTCGAAGCACAGTGCCGAATAAAAAAAAAAAAAACTAAGAAGGTCTCACCTCCAAATTTGACGGCCTATAGTTTTAAGCTTTAACTTTTCCCCTAAAATCTAATATAATAAAAGTTGATTAGTGAGAATACAAAGGAAGAGGAATAAGGGGCTCGTTATGCTGTATAGTGCATTTGAAGGAAACCCAGAGCCATCGAAACCAAGGAGCATAGGGCAATGTTTCTTTTTTTTAATTTGTGGTTTTGAACAATTGGAGATTAACGGTGTATTTACTTCATCGCTTAAATATAACTGCTTAGGAAACCAAAGAAAAAAAACAGCCACATGATGCCGGTGGGGTCCGATCCCACGACCTCCGAATTTCGCGTCCGGTGCTCTTCCAACTGAGCCGCGGTAACAGCTGGCCAGTCTTATGCTTTCAGGGATTTATTTATGCTGCATGTAACCTAAACATGAGAGAGTTCACCAGGGCCACCCTCGTCTATAGCGGCGGATGTAGAACGTCCTGCAATAACGCGAGTGTGTCGTGGAACGTCTTCGAACAGTGAAGGAGGAAGCTGTGCGAAAGCCTTCGGTTGTGGCAGTTTTAATGTCATAGGTAGGAATAGACTATTGGCTTATGGTTTTGCTTTGCTGGGTCTTCGGCATCTCTGGCGACGATATTAGACTCCGGTTAAGCTCTGATCGAGGTTAAGCTGATCTGATCTGCTCGTGCCGCAGATGAAATAATAATAATAATAATAATAATAATAATAATAATAATAATAATAATAATAATAATAATAATAATAATAATAATAATAATAATAATAATAATAATAATAATAATAATAATAATAATAATTGGTTTTGGGGGAAAGGAAATGGCGCAGTATCTGTCTCATATATCTTTGGACACCTCAACCGCGCCATAAGGGAAGGGATAAAGGAGGGAGTGAAAGAAGAAAGGAAGACAGAGGTGCCGTAGTGGAGGGCTCCGGAATAATTTCGACCACCTGGGGATCTTTAACGTGCACTGACATCGCACAGCACACGGGCGCCTTAGCGTTTTTCCTCCATAAAAACGCAGCCGCCGCGGTCGGGTTCGAACCCGGGAGCTCAGGATCAGATGGAAGTTGATGAACACGACGGTGCGCAATGCACAGCGTGAGAGTGTGTTGTAGTTTAAGCCGAGGTGTGGTCTGCTGTGGCGATAGTGTAGTGCTCTCTTGCAGCCTCCAGCGAAGCTGGTCTGTTCGCGGAGCCACGGGCTCGAATCCCAGTCACGGCAATATTTATTCATTTATTAAAGGTCAAGGTCGAGGACTCAGCGATGGCCCGGATTTGCAGCTTTGATCGTGAAGTAGAGATTTCGTTTATAACTTTTATTGGTTCTACAAAAAGTGCACGCGAGACCGGAACGTCACGTGGTCACAAGTCCGTGCTTCTCGACGACCTGCTTGGCTAGCCCGATGACCCCACGCTGAACGGTCAGGTCAAAGAGAGCAGCGCCGCCTTCCACTGTCGTGGAGTACTGAGTTAAAAGTCTGGGTTAGCTGGATCTTTTGGCCAATCGCATAAAATATGAAACAGTTGCCACAAACACTCCATCGACGAAGTTTTAAACTTCTGCGTGAAGAACACGTTTTGCCATTCTGTTGTGTAGTTCGCATTGTTGGTCAATAATGTATTTTCGTCTCATGCTTTTCTTCTCAAGTTTCTCTCCTTTTCCTTTAGGCATAAGAGTTACTCTAGGTAAGAAATATGTGTTCACCCACTCAATTTCTAAATGCATTTATTATCCTAGAACTTTCATCACAAGGAGTGCATCATTTGCAGTGCGTCTTGCTTCGACTCCAACCCGTCTCCTTAACAGCATGTGGTTTCTTCCTAGCCCCGCTTTCCTGAAAGCAGACACCCGACCTAAGCGTCGGCTTTCAAAGAAGCAAGAGATCGATCGTGCCCATTGATCAAGGCGGCGCTTCGGTGGCCGTCTCAGCTAAAGCCTTTCCCAGGATTCCTGGACCTGCGCGCAGAGTACAGACCCTAATGCGAGTATTAGAAAACGGAACAGCTAACAGTAACACGGATATGAAGCGCCACAGTCGTATTTTTTTCTTTCTGGCAAAAGGGCGAAAAAATAAATATAACTGATGAGAGGAAAAGAAAATTGGTGCTCTTCACATATTGTAACACCTCATAGTCACATCGACGAAGTCGGCCAAAGTAACGGTCTCTTTCCAGCAGGAAGCGGGTCACTCTTGTTTTAGGCAGTGTCACAACTCGTTTTGCGACCGTTTTTGTGAATACAAAGTGGCCTACAAAACGGGTGCTAAAATGACGGCGCTGCATCATTCTCTACTCGAAGCTTTTTACCGGAACTAAAGCAAACTCGTTGGAAGGAAGCCTAAAACAGGTGATTTTTTTTTTGCTTACTGCGTATTATGCTGGTTGGCGGATTTATCTTCGGAACGCGGAAACCAGACCAGGCGTAGGTTTTTCGTTATAGTTAGGTTTATAACAGCACTTCTCTTTACATGCCTTGCATGGGATGAAAAAAAAGAAGTGAGACGGAGGGTAGCGGTTGTGTCAAACTTACTATATAATTATTCATTTCTTCGCTTCGTGGTACGCTTCGAGTCTCTGGCGTATTTCGAGTCTCTGGCGTATTAGATGGCTTTTGCAGTACTCTTAAGCACGACAAAATTCTTCATTCTTCAGGCATAAGCATCTACGAGGCTCGTTGAGGGCATTGACCGTAAACAAGCAGAAAACAATACGACCTTGATTATTGTAGAAGCGTAGCTTGTTCGGCCATTTGGTGCGTGGTACCTCACAACTCACAACGAAGAAGCGTCGCGTCAGGATTTGATGTCTGCTGTTATTCCCTACATGCACAAATTTTCGCATAGTATCAAAAAGGTGGCAGTGAAATACGGTGCGAACGTTATGTTTTCAGCAACCACAAAACTTTAGTCATTATGTGCCCGTATCTCTGCAAAGAGCGCAAAAAAAGATTGTTAAGTCAAGCACCAAAAAATGTTCACCAAATGTACAACCAACGTTGTTTACTCTTTCATTCTGTCATTTGGTAAGGCCTATATCGGCCACACTGGCCAATGCATTAATGACCGGTTAAGAGAGCATCGCACATAACTGCAACTTCTCCCAAAACATTGCGACAAATATCAAAATTGTACTCCCCTGTTCAGCCGTGTAAAAAATCATCGGCCGAGGCAAAACGCAAATAGAACGTGAAATCTTTGAAGGTTTTAAAATAAAAAAGTCAGGCATTGATTGCGCAAGCGATACGTCAGTTAATTCTCTTCTGAAGAACACCGATTCATGAATGGGACATAGTCTCGACGTGCAAGATAGAAGTATTTTTAATGCCTAACTTTTCTTTTTTTTCCTTTCTTACGTTTTGTCGGCGTTGCCTGCTCACGCGCATGTGAGCCCTGCTCTGCTCGATTCTTTGATCAAGGAAAAATTTTCAGTTGTGTCTCTAGCGTCGTCCGTGTGAATTTCTTCTCTTGTGTAGGCGTCCTGTTCTGCTGGTTTCTCTTCCTGGGACCTTGTATTAATCTCGTTCCTCAGTAACGGCAACATACCAACGATCTTGTCACGGCAATAGGTTCATAAGGGACAACTTTCGGGGCTAATGCTTCGGCATTTTTTTTCTTGGGGCCCTCAACACAGGAGGCCGCGGCGCTGAAAATGAAATGACTCCAAAGATTGCTGTGCCTGCAAGCGAAGAGGAGGAGGTAGCAGGGAAAAAAATAAGCGCTGTAAACACCTAGTTCCAGGCTTGGCAACCCGAGGTCTGCAGTGTGCAGCCATATGGCAAATGGCGGCTGCTGTGGTACGGTCCTAGAGATAGCCGGGGCATCCGCAGTGTTTGTCTTCAATCACCGGTGCGTACGCTGTCAGAGACCTCCGGAATGCGCCCAGCGATTCATTTAGTGTTTGAGTCACCGCGCACGCGCTGCGCAGTCGGTGTTGTGCGAGCTGTCCTGGGTGGGCTGGCACCAATTTTCTAGACGGTGGTGTTTCAGCGGGCACGCTAGCGGTACTGTTAGTTGCGTGAAAGGCTCGATAAAAAAATAAAAGTCCACTGTTTGTGAGGAGCATGATTAGGAGTCCTTTTAGCATAACACAGGGGTGTTTGCCTTTGTTGGATGTTACCTATTTGCTTGCGAAAGTATTTTGGCGCGGGCTACGTATCTTCAATAAAGAAGAATAAAACTTCATTACCGCCATGTCCTCAGGTGGTGGTGTTGGTGAAAGAGTTTTATTGCCTCTAAAAGAGTACGTGCAGGGAGGTACAACTGGACCGACGCTTATGGGGCCAGTCCTCACAAACACCAGGTTTTAGTCCGGCGTCTTCTTTTGTGCGTCTGCAGGTTATAAAGGTTTTGGGTTTCTCATCCTGTGTTGATGCTGTAATGTGCTTGAGAGCGCATTACCTCAGTGCCAATCTTTAAAGCCCGCGCAGCAGCGAGGCTGTGCTGACACGCCGGTGCAGGGCTGCGCGTCTGTTCACCCAAGTCGCTGTAAGGGGAAGAAAGTGCGAGTGTGTACTATTCACATACGCAATAAGTTGTCCAAGAAGCGTCTTTGTGTTATCCTTCAAAGGAATCACGCGTCTACGTAGAGTTCCAAGTTAAGGTTAGCAGCTTTGTAGTGTAAACTGGTAGTGAAAGAGCATCTAACTACGACGAATGCACTTAGCCATGCACACAGGTTCAGGAATGTTTAAAACGTGTTTACCAGCGAACTGTTGCGTTTACTGTAAATGCGTTTAAAAGAAATTGCAATGCTGAAAATACTCCGCTACATTTGCTACAAAACAGAGGACATAACATCTTTTTTCTACGAGTTTTTTTTTTTTAGCTTCCTGTGGACCTCAGGGCAAGAATAAATGCTTGGCGCAGAAGTAATGCGTTGTTTACTTGGAATAGTTCTTGAAAAGATGCATAGACGTGCTGCCGGCTAGAGGGATTTTTTCATTGACTTTGAAATGAAAAGGTTCGCAGAGCACAAAATAGTTGCCTCTGTGGCTAGTTTTCCACCTCGAATAGCATTTCAAATTAGTTTCTTGGCTAGTCAGTTGTTTGCGCACATTTCTTTTTGTGGAGACACTCATGCATCTTTAAAGAGCTCTCTGATTCTTCTTTGAAAACGCGCTTTGCGTAAAGTGCAGCAGCGTATTCTTCGCAGATAACCAAGTGCTCTCACAAGGAAAGAAATTCTTGCAGTTAATAATGAACCGTAATTAATGACGGCACATCTCGTAACCCAGCATGCGCGATGCTCGCATTAACTTCCAGCGTCGTCATGCCACATAATGCACGCGCAAACTACGCTTGAAAGAGACGCTATGCTGACTTAGCAAACTCACAGGCACCTCTCTGAAGACAAGGAGCATCGAAATGGCTATAGAGCTCACCGCTGCCGCCAAGAACTCCAAGATATTAGTAATCGATTCAAAATCAGCAGTCAGAAGTTATATCCGGGTAGGGTGTCTCCAGCTGCCCAGCAAACGCTAGAGCAAACCAAATACTAATGTACGGTTCAACTGCTATGGATACCCGTCAAAATATTCCTTCTCGGGAACGAAGCTGCCCAAAACGTGGCTCGAGGATTTGGTAGCCGGGCCGCGGGACCACTCAAGCAGCCTGACCTGCGGGAAATAGAATCTCACCGCGTACAAAAATACCCAAGAACACTACAGACAGGACCGGCTGACATATCCGCCAGTACAAATATGCCTCCCCAACGGACACTCAGTGACATGAAGGTGACAAGAAACACCTTTCCACAACCTATGCTATATAACTTATACCCGAAATACTACAAAGAGTGTCATCAACCGGCAAATTTTTTCAACATGTTATAAGCATGTCTGAAACCACCACCGGTGTAAGCTTTCTGCTTATTTGGCTTTGGTTTCTAAGGGGAATACGGGCGGTATCAATTTTTCTTCGTTACATCCCTTATTTCGTTATAATCCGTATTTATAGAGCGGTTTGTCTTCATCTGCAGAGCTTTTAGGGAGTGGTATCAAACGCATCTAAAAAACGTGAAGGTTACGCAGCACTAGATGGAAGGCAAGGCTGAGCGCATCACCAAGAGGGAGTGGCACTCAGGCTTCAAGCCTGCATGATCATACGCTTTTCTCAGATGAAAAATCATTTCGCTGAAAAAGGATTTCTTCGAAACAACCGATTCATAATTCCGGTGCATTATACGGGTTTTCCATAAGCCGTGCAGCCCAATGTGAAACAGCCTAAAAAGGGGTTCATAAACATAATGCCAAAAAGTAAGGCATCGTAAAGTATAATAAAAATGCGCGTTTTCAAGGTCCACTGCGGGACATCTTAGATCAGAATAGCTTCTTCTCAATTGATGAAGCAATGTTCAGTTGTTTTTGGAACAACACAGGAAAAACACGAACTAAATCGCAAAAATAACCTTGTCCTGAAGCCATGGCTTCATGGGCAATCTCTCCGTATGCTGCTTGTAGCTGAAACTCTTGGTGCACGGAGAAAGTAACGGTTTGCATCCACGCAGGTACATCGTGCATACCAAAGTAATTCAAAGCACACTAAAAAGAAAATGGGCAGAGGGAAGAGCATGGCATGCAAGTCTCTGTACAAAAGTTTTCGCCGCGCTGAAATTAAGAGTTTAGACGGAAATCGAAGGGGAGAAAACGTTCTGGAAAATACATGTTATGCATAAACCCTCTTAAGCAAAGACAGTCACGAAAGTTAGAGAATTTGATTTGAGTTGCACGGCATTAAGTAAAATGGCCTGCAAAGACGCAGGAAGCATCGGGCCGGAAGTGTCTCGGAAAATACAAAGAGGGTAGATACTTCGCCACACGTTAAGATGAACTAAACGAAGTCCACCAACGCTGACTGGCAGGAAAAGATAACCAGGTAACATAGGCTCAGAAGGCGAATCGCACAAAAAAGTCGCAAATACTCTCTGAGGTTAGGGCGCTGGCCAGCTGAGACGGAGTTCCCGGGTTCGAACCTGGCCGCGGCGGCCACATTTCGGTGGAGGTTAAACGCGAAAGGCGCCTGTGTGCTGTGCGATGCCAGTGCACGTTAAAGATGCCCAGGTGGTGCAAATTATAGGTAGGTAGGTAGTTAGGCCTCAAACAATGCTGGCACATGCCCACTGCGGGGGAGTGGCCAAGACACGGCGGTTAATTGTTGGATACAGGAAAGTTTTGACTCCTCGTCAAAACTTTCCTGTACCCAGCAATTAACCGCCTGTGTCTTGGCCACTCCCCCGCAGTGGATATGTGCCAGCATTGTTTGAGGCCTACCTACCTACCTACATATATTCCCACAAAATTCTCCTGGTCCCACGAAATTTTTTTTTTCCGGAGCCCTCCAGCACTGCCCCTTTTTCTCTCTTACCTCTTTCACTACCACCTTCGTCCTTTTTCTTACGGCACGGTTCGGGTGTCCACCGAGATATGAGACAATTCTTGCGCCATTTCTTTTCCTGAAAAGGTGGTGGTGGTGGTAATGGTTTTATTAAAAATAATAGTAAAAAGGAAGGAAAAGATTTTTGCTAGCCCCGGCATCTGCCATCGATACTGAAGCACCTGAGCTGGGGCAGCGGAAATAAAGGACAGCAGGCAGAATGAAGAAATGAAATGAAAGAGGTGAGGGGACAGGAATAGAGGACAGGGGGAGAAGTAATATGTACAAACTATTTACACAATAAGAAATGTGTCCAGGTTGTGCGCGTGATTAGTTCATTTTAGAGGAATTAAATCACACACGCGCACAGCACTGTGTAGGTTACAACTGGAGTGGGGCGTCCAGTTATTAATCGTTCAAGGTAGAACTCGCGGAGCGTTTGATCACTGCGTGTAACTACCTGACGGAGAACAGACGGGACGTCAAGCCCGTGTGTTCGAGTAATGCACAGAGGCTCACCAAAGTTCGCTCACGAGTGCGCGCACTGCCCTGCGGCCACAATAGCGTCTTGATGGAGTCTGGCAGTATGCCCTGCGCCCTATAGGCCGCGAGCATATCGCGACGAGCATCGGCGAACGCGGAGCAGCGAAGGAGCAGATGTTCTAGTGTTTCCACTGCACCGCATCCGTCACACACATCACCCGTCGCGATTCCATGACGCACCCGTCGTTCCCCGGGCCACACGCAGCCAATGCGCGCGCGGAGGATCATTGCACGTTGTGACCGTGTAAGTGCGCGACAGCCGGTGACACTGTCGATGCGCTCACCTCCCGCGATGCGTGGGGCGGGGTGCTGCTTTCGGAGATGGTCGTGAATGGCCGCACGCACGTCCTCCAGCGCAAGGGGCAGATCGCTGGCACGTAGTTGGTGTGCAGCGGTCGCGAGGTCGTCAGCTTCTTCGTTGCCGGCGATGCCGCAGTGACCGGGCACCCACTGTGCACGCACGGCACAACCTCTCTGCGCGAGGCGCTCGATGCGCGAGCGAATTTCCCGCACTAGTAGGGTACCGCGGCCATTAGATTGCAGGCGGCTGAGGGCGGCGCGGGAGTCGCACAGCAGAGCACTCCTAGGCGGCGGAGGGCCGAGGGTGAGCAGCAGGTCCAGCCCGAGCCGGATCCCCATCAATTCCGCCGTGGTGGAGGAGCCCAGGAAGGCTGCGTGTTGCTGGCTGTGCAGTCGCAGGGCGGGGATGGTGGCCGCCGCAGCAAGGGAGCAGCTGTCGCGGGCCACTGAGCCGTCGGTGTACACGAGGAGATGGTCCTGGAGCTCCTCGTGTATGACGGCTCTGGCCAGCTGCTGCACAGCGCAGAGGGGTGTGCTCCGCTTTCCCGCGATGCCGACGATCTCTCGCTGTACCTCCGAGGCAGCAGGCCAGGGCGCGCAGGAGCCGTAGGGGGGTGGGCCTTGGGTCAATTGCTCATACTCAAGCAGCGCCGCGCCCATTCGTGAGCGCGGGTGCGAGCGCATACGCTGCAGAAGCGAGCCGCCGTCCGGTGCTCGGTGAAGCCGGTCGATGTGATTCAGTGCCCTGCGCGCTGCTTGGAGCTCAAGGGGCCACGCTCCTGCCTCGGCCAGCGTTGCGGCGCACTGCGAGTTTTTGGGCAGGCCTAGGCACACGCGCAGGGACTTGCGGTGCTGAAGCTCGAGCTTCTTCCAGCACGGCTTGCGCACCGTGACGAGCGGCAGCGCA
Organism: Amblyomma americanum; assembly: GCF_052857255.1. Classification (NCBI taxonomy): domain Eukaryota; kingdom Metazoa; phylum Arthropoda; class Arachnida; order Ixodida; family Ixodidae; genus Amblyomma; species Amblyomma americanum. The sequence goes on along the minus strand of NC_135499.1, from coordinate 142,542,694 downwards.
TAGAGCACCGCCCCCAAAGCTGCGGCATTGTATAGACGCAGCGCGGCTTGCTGGGAGATGCCCTGGCCTCGAGCGGTGAGCTTGTGCACGGCGGCGGTGATCCTCTTCATCTGCAGACAGGCCTTGGTCGCCGCGGGGCGGAAGGAAAGGCGCCAGTCGATGTCCAGGCCAAAGTACCGCACCGATTTACGCCAAGGAATCGGAGTCCCGTCCAGTGACAGTGGCGCAAGGTGCGCGCGCGAGCGCGAAACGCAGGCCATGGCCACCGATTTGTCCGCACTCAGCGACAGACCAAGGCCGCGCAAGCTGGCATCGATTGCGGTCAGGGCTTCCTGAAGGCACCCCCGCACGCGGAACGCCTCGCCCGGTGGTCCCCGGCACCACAGAGCTATGTCGTCTGCATATATGGACATGTACACATGGTGTCGCCCGCTCGTGGGGAGGGAGGCCGGCACCACCGACATGGCCACATTAAACAGAAATGGTGATAGGACAGAGCCCTGCGGCACGCCCATGTCGACCGAGCGAGGCTTGGAGAGCTTACCCCCTACTCGTACGCGCATGGTGCGCCCGATCAGAAAGCCATGAACGTATCGCAAAATTCCTGAAAACACCATTTTCAGATTTTACTCTCTGAAGGCGGTTCATATAAAGCCTGACACAATGTGTTGGCGCAGGGACAACTGCCGTAGTGGTCTATTTGTTAGCCTCTCGCATTATGTGTATGAAATCCTCCTCTTCTTCCTCTTTGATCGATTCTTCTAGCGTTGTGAACGTTTGCTGAGACACCTAAATAGCAGTCAAGCGCTACTGCGCATCGAGCGCCGAAATCAGCGAAAAAGAAAAGAAAGCAATGACTGAGCGCGCAGCACAGAGCGCAGAAGGAGAGCGGCTGGGCCCTGTTTCATGTAAAGCCCAAAAGCGGCGAAGAAATCATACTTATTTCTCACTTCATAGTTTTTATGCCCTGAGGCAATAAACGTCGCGTCAAAAAAAAAATCGGAGCGCCCCGCCTAGCTAAGAAAAGTGATGATTACGGAAGCTTTTCAAGGCGAGAAAAAAGCCACGGTGATAATGTACGCTGTCTGTGTCAAAGAACAAAAGCGGGCGAAGCACGGGGCACACTCAGCAGCTGGAGACCCGCTCTCTAAGTGATCTGCCGTCCTTTGAGCAGTAATGACGTCGGTTGGTTTTCGGAAACGAAGTTTTACCAGTGAAAAGACTAAATAGGGGAAGAGGCAGCCATGTGCAAATTTCAAACACTAAGCGGCTTATCCCTCGGCCAAGTCTTGCGAGGAACAGAAAGCTCTTTGGTCTCGCGTAAACCTCATACAACTGGAGTTTCAATCACACAGAACTTTGTAGTTTTAGGAAAGAGCGGAAAATAAAAAGGGGGTCTCGAAACCTGTATCATGCGTTCTTCTTTTTAGCCAGCCTTTATATGTTCTCATAGGGTAGAGTTCCATCTTCCCCCAGCACATCCAGCAGCTTGTAATTGATCAAAAGAGCCGTAGTTCCTTTTATCCTGAGAAGAGCCTCATATCTTTTATTTTATTTTATTTTTAATCGAGTCTATCGCCAATGGGAAAATAATCTACGGGAGTCTATCCTCAATACCAAAATAATAGGCGATTCCAAAGTCCGGAAACATCAAACTAGACACTCGGATTGAGCAGTTCTGAGTCGATGTCTTTTCAATTCCTGGATAACATGCTTAAGAGAAGAAAACTTTTCATGTACCATTGCTTCGTATAGCCTTACCTTGGTGTGCCGAATGAACAAAAAAAGAGATGGCATTTTACCGAGAAGAAATGAAGGGGCCATGTACGGGAGGCTCGAAGCCCTGCTGCTGCAAGCGGGCTGTGAAAAACGCCATAATCGTTGGCTGCGGATCAATTTTGCCCACCTGGGGCTCTTCAACTTGCACTCTCATCGCACAGCACACGGGCGTCTTTTGAGTTACGGCTTCATCAAAACGCGGACTGAGCGGCTTAGATTTGATCCCGCTCACATGTTCTCTGCGCTAGTGTGTCTTGTGCGCTCTCAAACCGCGGGACCTTAAATTAAAGAAAGAAGCTGGACTCTAGCAACGAAGCTTTCTGCTCCACAACCTTGTAATGAATAGAATAAAATACGTTAACTGCAGGATAAATGAGGGCACAAGGAAATGAAAAGAAATGAAAGGCGAGAAAATAAGATACAAATGAAACCCTTATTTGGTATTTGAGACGAATCAGTAGTAGTAGCAGTGGTTTTTATTAAAATAATAGTAAAAAGGAAGGAAAACATTTTTGCTAGCCCAGGCATCTGCCATCGATACTGAAGCACCTGAACTGGGGCAGCGGAAATAAAGGATAACAGGCAGAATGGAGAAATGAAATGAAAGTGGTGAGGGGACAGGAAGAGAGGATAGGGTGAGAAAGAAGTAATGATTTAGCGTCATTATCCCAGCAGAATCAAATTGGTGGCTATGTTTTTTTCTCTCAGACCTTTTCATTTCCCGTGTACAGATGCAGTGGCGTTTAGTATATAAGTTTTTCTGGAACGCGATAACTATTTGGACTCCTAGTCTGTGCAGTTTGTTACGTTTTGTGCGCGAAGTTGCGACTTTGCACCCTTTGAGGAAATATGCCGGTGAAGTTCCGCTGTCGAGTGCACTGATGGCGCTAATACTTTTCCAGGTCGCCAGTTTCCGTATGAGGATGTTCGGCCTTTGAAAATGGCGTGTATGAGCTTCAGGCTTCGGACAGAGCGCCGCGCTCTATCTGAAGACGTGCCAATTGTACGTGGCGGCATCGCGACCGTCGTTGAATGGAGTTTAAGCAGAGCTCCGGAATTGTCAAGAGGAGCCCAGTTGCTATCGTAGGTGGAAAATTTACTTAGTCTTGCTGCAGTTCTTACACAGGCTGGGTTAGGTAAACCAAATCCAAGGAAAGTAGGTGTATCTTACACAGAGGCTTGTTATAATGGAACATGACGATCTACTGAATGCAAGCGGATGCTTTTATACTGCATCACGTTCCACACTTATAAAAGACGAGGATCCTCAGCCAGACTCAACTGAGCACGATTCCGAGCCGTCATCAATGCAATACCTCATAAATCGGCCAAATTCTGGCGTGTGTCCGACTGTCATCAAGCACTCGCTTACACAGAAAACGTATTTGCTCACTGGTCAGTCATACTTTCCTCCTCTTTTCTGCCAAGCCGTAACCTCCAGTGAGAAGCGTATGTCCAGTTGCGACAAAGGCCTCGAGATATTGCTGGCTCATCACATCCTGCATCGACTGCTGTGTCAATAAAGCTGTCTCTCTCGCATGCTCTCCAGGCCGACGAGCGGATGTATAACTAGCAAAGCGAGTGAAAAAAAAAGTTAGATAATGAAAAAAATGGCGGATGATTTAGCATGATTCGCCCAAATGCAAATTAGGAGCGGTAGACCCGTTTTCACTTCTGTTACGGATCGAGACTCGGTTTTCGATGTCAAACAGGCTCAGACATTGACCAATCAATCAATCAATCAATCAATCAATCAATCAATCAATCAATCAATCAATCAATCAATCAATCAATCAATCAATCAATCAATCAATCAATCAATCAATCAATCAATCAATCAATCAATTCTTATTTCAATTTTTACATGCAAACTGGGGATGGTGAGTAAAAAAGCAGTGAATGATACACCGCTTGACGGGCCTCACTACCCTTACAAATCAGCAGCTGGCACGAGGCAAAAACGACGACTGCTAAAAAGTAAATGCAAGTGCGCTTATGAATAACATGGTTGACAAAAACATATCTAGTAATTGGCAGGAATAATTATTAGAAAAAGACAGTGAGGCTATAACACACAGTGGCACAGTACGCGCAGACGCTTGGCATCACTGCAGCACAGACTGCTGAATAAAGTTTTTTCGGATGGCAGACAAAGACATAATATTCACTTGGACATTGAATGAGGTATTGAGGAACTTTGGCACAATATACCTTAACATACAAAATACATAGTTAGTTCTGCATTTTGGTAGTACAAACCTACACTGCAATCTGACATCGTACGATGAGTGGCGGCATGTAATTGGTACACTTTTAGAAATAAACGAAGCACCCTCTTTTATCACTGTTTTATAAAAACATGCAAACCTGTTGTCAAATAATTTGTTGACCAGTACAATATTATAATCTAGGTAAATGCGTCTAGTAGACGAATCATATAACCTTTTTGACAAATGCACAAAGCATTTTCTTTTGCACTGTTTGCTGTTTGGCTATGCAGGTCGGCGAAATCTAATTTAAGCTTCATCATAATGGTATGACTGGAGAGCATTAGTGCGTTAATGCCTACATATATGGTCACCGAAAGCCGGCAGAAAGGGCAGAAGGTCACACCAGAACTAGCCAGGCAGACACACTCAGCGAACCAACGCACGAGCCCGGGAAGACAAAGAAGACCAGCGGGTGCTGTCCCACCGCATGGCGGCGCCAGTAAATGGCTAACACTGTGGCAATATAGATTTGGGCGTTCTCTACTCTACATTCATAGATCGCTGAGAGTCCTCATATCACTCCTAGAGCAGTGCTGCAGCTGTTAAGCGATGCGCCATGACACTGCGATGGCAGGTGCTGCCTCCGGTGGGGCTTGTGAGACGAAGGTTGCCGTTGCCGAGCAAGCTCAAGGTCAAGGAGGGAGGCTTCGAACAGACAAACGTCAGCGAAATCTGAGAGTGGGGGTTTTAGTGCGCCTGCACTAAATAAATAAGATGGTGACGATGACGCCGAATACATCGCTGCTTTCGTTACTGGTTGTGGTGCAGAACGCTCGTAATGAGAACTGCCTCCTTTCTCCGTCCACCTCTTAGTTTTTTCTTGTAGCAGACGCTAAAATGCGCTCGCTTAAATATGAACTCATGCTGTAGCTCGCAAGGATGACAAGCTGAGCTAGCTGATGACGATCCCTGGCAGAAAACTGGTGCAAAGAAGAGCAAAGCGCCAAAAAGCGAGAATCAGATACATCGTTGATGCGGGAAAGTATGTCTTAGTTCTCAATCTGCAAGAAAAACTAGTTGATCGTCGGAGTGTACCTGACAGTACTTCAGTTTCTGCGCACATCTTCTCAGGCGCTTTTTACTACAATAAAAAACACTGTGAAAAAAACAACTGAAAATTGAAAATGGATTTTTGGGGGAAAAGAAACGGCTCAGTATCTGTCTCACACTTCGGCGGGCATCTGAACTGCGCCGTAAGAGAAGGTAAAATGTGGATTAGCTCAGCTAATCTAGGATATACAAAGCGAAAGATGTCGGCGTTCATTGTGTTCATTGGCGTTGGCGTTGATAATGTCCTAGACGGCGATAGCTTTCAGGAAAGGAAGGGCGCATAACTGGCTCCCTGGATATGTGGACGCCTCATTCGTGCTTTGATACATGTGGCGGTGGTGAGAGAGAAATGTGGCCTGAATGCATTAGCGCTGACAGCGTTGTGGCTGACATGCGACACTGCAGCAAAAGCTAGGCCGCAGCGTTCATTTGGTGATCAATCTCCCGCGAACCATTAACTGCATGCCACCTCCCAGGGTGGCAGGGAGGGTGCGCTGCCTATCCAGTGTGCGGAACGCAATCAAAGCATTCTTTTGCAGTTGGACACCAGCGCCACAACGAAAATGTCCATGGATTTACTCTCTTTGGTAGTGAGGTCAAAGTTATTATGTCTAACATTCTTGGACAAAAAATTTGAATATTGGAAAACTGTAAGCTAATATTATAGAAATATTAAAGGCAATGGTCATTCTTCCTATGTGTAGCAAAATCTTTCTTTGAGAGTTTTTCTATTGCCCGAATCGAGCAGTCCAGACTGCCACAAGAAACCAATAAGGAATGCTTTTGGCGATAGCAAGAGCATTCATAGCAAAGAAATGGGAGCCTGTCGGCGGGATATCTGCCCATATTCTGTATTTATTTTTGCGAAATCTTGCGATATGTGGAATAATAGCATTGATAAACTCTTTCCCGTTCAGAAATGCTTTTGTCCAGAATTGTTGGGCATGAAACAGAATAGACGAGATGAATCCCTCCAGAAGTTCAGGTTTGTGGTTCCATTCCTGGGGCACAACAGTGCCTTGATATGCGGGATAAATAGTCTTATGTACCTCCTAAATACCTAGGCGTTCCACAGGCGTTCAGGTCAAGTTCTCATTATTAGCTAGAGCAGGTCCCGGCCGTTCGGTGTTATGCTCATGATTTTGGTCAGCATGGCCTCTCCATTTTCGGTAGAGCCCCGCCTTGTGCTGAGTTTCCGGAAACCAAATATACAGACCCTACATTCAGCGCTTTCATCGAAAATTCGCGATGGTTACATGGGTATCCAGTTTCGAGCCGATGCGGTGCGATAACCTTTGCATCGCTGTTCGGGCTGGAGGACTGGGGTTGGTGCACCTGTATGTGAGGCAGCTATTTGCTCGTTTATTTTTTTTTTCGTGAGAGCTCTCATGTAAATATTAGAGAATTATTGGACTTCAAATTGTGTACCTGCTCCCAAACGTGTGTCTTCTAACTTTATTGAACGCCCCGGTTTCCCTACATTTGTCTTAAAAGTTTATTCATCGGAGTTTTCTTTTTTTTTTTGAAAGTTCGTTTTTCTTTTGACTACTTGTTTTTTTTAGTGTAAAAATCCATGCGAAGAATTGATTTTATTGCCGTTTCCGCCACCTCTATATCGCCTTCTCAACTTTGCCTGTGTATAAATGCCAGCTGAAACTTTTTTCTTCAAAGTGCGCACTGAAGCATTACTTGTCAAAGTGTGCCTTCACATAAAAAAATAGTCTCTTCTGTTAATAACCATCTTTGTCATGTACCAGAAACCATCAAGCAGGGCTTTATCGACTGTAAAGGTATGATTTTGTTTTGCGACCCGCTCCAAAGAACACTTAGGAAGACTTTATTTCAAAATTCCCACAGTCTGCGATATTTTACGGCGACTCATCATGATCTTGAACCCCATGATATGGTTGTTCTACATGAGCTGCACAGCTTCTAGAAAACATGTCTTATTGGCCGCTATGGTAAATATGTTCTTTTTCATCAAAAACGCATTTCTGTCAGATGATGTTCAGCTTCAGGACATTTCTGACAGAAAGGACCTTCAACCGGATTGCTATCTATTGCCGTGTTATCTGGTATCTGTTGGTACCAGATTTGTAAGCCTCCTTGCCACCCTTTTAGCTTTTAGTGTTTGATACTAAATGTGTGTGCTTTTTTGCGTCAGTGCAGCACACCTTAATTTACTAATTTGGTTTGGCTTATGGGGGTTTAACGTCCCAAAGCGACTCGGGCTATGGGACGCCGTAGTGAAGGGCCCCGGAAATTTCGACCACCTGGGGTTCTTTAACGTGCGCTTACATCGCACAGCACACGGGCCTCTAGAATTTCGCCTCCATCGAAATTCGACCGCCGCGGCCGGGATCGAACCCGCGTCTTTCGGGTCAGCAGCCGAGCGCCATAACCACTGAGCCACCGCGGCGGCAATTCCCTAGTTTTCTTCTCAGCGTAATCTAGTTTACACTCTTACATCTAGTAAATACATTTGATTCGCGCTACAACCTCGTAATCACGTTTTCACTAAAGTTTTATTCATTTGCATTCCACAGTTCAACGTAAGACGTCAAAATCTTTTCAATCAATCAGGTTTTTTTTTGACATCCCAACGCCAATGCCAACAACTAGGCCGCTTTCTCCTCCGAACGGGAGCTTAACGCTGTTTTACGCTCACCAACCATCCCACCATCCAGCCATGTAAAACAAAGCGCCACGCTGGGAGAAAGAAATAAAAACACTTTGTGCCGAGAAGTTTCAACGATATAGCCATTATTTTTATTACCATATTTTGTTTCAGTTTTTGCAGGAACGCTATTTTGCTGATCATAAGTGAAAAAATGTTAAGACTTGGTTCTTGGAATCTAATTTAGGATTTTGATTGCATATTAAAAATCCCCAAGATCAGCTGAAATTCTGAACAAATTTGCTGTTTTATTAGGAATTCAGGAACGACAACATTGACGTCATTGCTTTGGACTTTTGATAACAATGTAATCTAATCCTACCAGAAACATCCCATCTGGGAGGAGGAGCAGCACCGCATAGAAACTGATAAGAAAGCGAGAACTGAACACGCGCTTCCACCGTTCGTAGTTGCGCGGTAACCCCCGAATGAAAACATGTAATTCTCGCTGCCCATGAGAATTAAATCCCCGGGGTACAATTCTAACCCTGTTATGCTATCTCAGCGCTCGAAGCTCTTAAACGTCGAGCTGACTATAGCAATTACAACCGTTCCGGTGGCTCCTATGAAGAGCTCTATTCGAAGCAAGCTCTCACAACAGTTTGTGCAGTTCCTGGCCATTTAAACAGCGCCTGGAATTGCTCGAGGAACTCGCGCTACTCGCAAATGCTCTCCCGCAATCTGCAGATAGTCTTCTCCTTATTTATCCTTTCCTTTTTTTTTCTCTCGCCTATTTCCTCTTTTTATTTTTCTCCACTATTTCCGTGTCCATTGTTCTCCTGGACCTTCTCGTTTTGAGGATGCCGATGTTTAGAAGAAAACGCAGAGCACGTAATACAGGCGCTCCTTACGAAACGCAGTCACGTAGAGCGGTCCCAATTTAGTGTGAAAATGTGAGGGGAGGTGTTCGAATTGGGGATGCTTGCTTGAGCACCAAGCGGTATATCATCCTCTATTAGCGGTTACGAAATCACTGTGGCTGATTTTTTTTAAATTCGTAAGGGTTTTTTTTTCAGTGCTTTGTAAAAACTAATTTTAAGGAGGCGTATAACAGCTGCGGGAAACGGACAGCCCGTCAAAGGGCGCCGATCAACGAGAAGTTGGTGATTCTTCCGGAACGTGGTAAGTATTTAAATTCAAAGTGAGGGAGAGAATAAGAGCTTCATAACAGATTTCGATCTGACGCCGCGGATGCCGCTGACAGGAATGAGCTGAAGAAAGAGGAAAATGCACGTTGGGAACACCGACGCGACTCTTGAGAACGCAGTAGAAAAATAGCGTCAAACATGGCGCGCATATCTCCTTTAGAAGAGTGGAACATGCTCCCTTCTATTTGCAGGATAAAATCTATGGCTAATATTCGTGGGAGAAATATTACTCGGCATGTTTTTTTTTTTTTTCTAATGAAAAGCCATGTTCTTTCTGAGTTGTAAGATTCGGTCTGAAGAAAATGTCCTGCTCATGCTGCAGTTGTCAAGATTTTTTTTTTTCACAATTCACTCCAAGATTTTTGTGTGTGTTTAGGAGTTAATAACATAGACTTCCTTTTATTAGGCTCAATGAATGCAAAGCACTATTGAGTGTCACCCTCTTAGATTGGAATTTCCCAGAACATGGTACAATCGATTTCTCCGGAACTAATGCAACAATGAGGTAGTTAATAGAGGATAATGAAATGTCTTTGCATTTGAAATCGTATGAAATTGCTCAAGTTGTCTTTCAGGGAGAGTTGGGTTACTGCACTGTGCCTTAAAATACGCGTTAAAGGACGCAATAGATGCGAGTGGCAGATACGAACAATGATTTCTTTCAACACTGCTGTCTCTGAACTATGCACTATACCGTCGGCCGATTATTTACGACGCAGTCACGTGATACAACTGTCACGTAAAGGTGATCTTTTGCCTCTCGTGTCGCCCAAAGGAAAGATATACCAGGAACAGCAGGGACATAAAGCTCTCGGTGGGCTTTCCCTTCTAATGTGTCAGACATGTGGTCCTGTTTGGAAAGTCACATATCTTCAACGGTGATCAGTCCTAAAGTGCCCTCAAAACCGCTCTCGCTGCCAAAATTTTGTCAGCATTCTGTTACACCAAAGAATTCGCCATTTTTGACTGCGCACAACATATTAACACACTTGCATGTTGTATTTGCTAAGCACCATTCAACGAACATCGTATTACTATTACGTATTGCACGTCGAATTACGCAGTAGTGGAGACCTTCGGATGAATTTAGACTACCATGACACCTTGATACGGCGAATTTTACACTTCCTTTGACACCTCGGCTGAGATACACGACAATGTTGCAATTTTTCCTTCTTAAAATTTTCCGAATATATTTTCTTTCATAATATGATAACATGCAAATAGCTTTACCGATCTTCTTTATGCGCGTGTTGCCTTTTAACCTTTTGTACCCGCACTATTTTATTTTGCTGCGCATTTATATTCCTTCTTGCCCGCCTAATGTGTAGTATAGGTATATAAGTTAATTCAACATGCTATGTCATCGTCGTTGTTTCTTGTGTTGTACAAGAAGACCCAGGCTCCTTCAAGTGAACTGTCTTTAACTTTTTTGTCCTGGCCTACGTACACCGTTCTGACGTAAATAAAGACGACTTGAGTTGACTAGACACCTGGTGTTCTTTACATGCTCTGAGAGAGCAGAGCGCACGGACGTTTTTGTATTTCAGCTCCATCTAAATATGGCCGCCGTAGACGGGATCGAACAACCCGTTACCCTGGGATCAGCAGCTCAACGCCAAAGTTATGGAGCCGTCGTGGCGAGTTACTAAAACAAACAGAAATAATTCCGCTCTTTCTTCGAACATGAATACTAGGTGGTAAGTACATTCGTGGACTTCTGAGAGGCTTTCGACACAATTAAATACCCTATTCTTGCAAACATAACATCAACAATAAAGTTATCGAGAAACATTACTGACGCTTTTGTAGAGACTAAAAAATCGACACCAGCAAGTACAGGTGAATGGTCAGAGATCTAGTGTGACGTTTCTCCAGAGTGGCGCCCCTCATGGTAGTATTCTAAGGCCATTGTTGTAACAGGAGCTGCGTAAATTACAAAGCGAAATTAGCTATGGAACTAGAGTTGTGGTATATGCCGGTGAAGCGGCTTCATTTTTTCACTGTCCTTGTTTGTCTGAACTTCAATCTAAAACTAACAACGTTTGAGGTCACTGCGGTAACCCGCATTGGAGGAATGCGAAAGCATTGACGCCTCTTCGTTCCTCTTAGCCCCTCTTTTCCTTTCTTTGCCTCTCTTTGCTTCACTTGTCCCTTCTCCTCGCATTTACTCGATTAAGCACTGATGAAAATTCCTCTAATGTCCCAATTACCAAAAATAATTGTCTTACTTAATCAAGTTCTATCAATTGCCCATTTTGAATTTTCAAACTTGGCGCCACGCTTCCTTTTCAAATTTGGCTCTGCCCACTTTTTTGTAATTTTTGTCTCTAAATAATTACTAATCACTCTATCGACATAAGTTTTTTTTTTTGCACAGCATCCTTACATCATCCTCTTTCGATTGCAACCATTCGTTTGGCGCTACTTCTTCTAAGTTCCTCACAACTGCTGCGGGAACGTTTTGCGGACACGACGTTGTCGACAGATCTCGAGCCTAGTAAAGCTTTCGCTTTAACAAGGTACTTGAGCATATAACTTAAATATTGCTATACAAGGCAATGGAAATTGGTGCTCGTTATGACATACATGTCATTACGTCATGTATGTCATTACGAAGGCCTTTTTTCATTCTGTTGCGAACAGCGCATCTTTCTCGTCGACCACCCCCTTTCCCCTTTTGTGTTTCTGTCGATGGCTCCGGCGATAGCCGTTCCTGCTCTTGTCTCCCTCAGGGTGCCCCTTTCTACTTATGCTACGTATTTGCCTGCGCTGCCAGAATAAATGTTCATTCCCCGTCAGCTATGTCTGCATCTGCTTGCCTGTGGCTGAGTAGCTGGCGATGCAACTGTGTCGACGAGGACATTTTTTTTAACCCGCGCTACCAAGGCGGGTCCCGTAGCTTCCTGTCTTCAAGCTATCTCGGAGCCGACAACGATGGCCTGCCTACAGTTGCCGGACTTCGAAGAAACAAAAGATAAGTGGAAGCCTTACATAGTCAGAGCAGAAGCGTATTTCGAAGCGAACAGTGTAACTGACTCGTCTAAAAAGACAATACTATTGGTTTCGGCCTTGTCTAACAAGACGGTCGAAGTGCTAGCTGGCAGAGTTGCGCCACGTGCGCCAAATGAGTTGACTTACAAGGAAGTCGTTAAAAGTTTGGATGAGTACTACGATCCGTAGAAGCACGAGATAACCGAGAGCTACAGGTTCTTCAAGCGTTCGCAGCTTCCCGGCGAAACCGTTAGCACGCTTGTCGTTGCTATTCGCCGAATAGCAGATAACTGCCATTTCGGCACGTCGCTTGACCGCATGGTAAGGGGTCGCATTGTCTGCGGCGTGCGCTGAGTCACCCTGCGGAAGGAAATGTTAGCAAAAAAAGGATTTAACGCTCGAAGAGGCCGAAGCGTTGGCACTTTCTGCCGAAGGTGCTGAAAATGATGCTGGAAATATTACACCAGAATTGATGCCCCTGCTTAAGCTACAAGCTTCCCACCCCACGTCGGTTCAAGCTTCACGTGTTCGTTTTGTGCCGCAGCACTGTGGTAGAAGGGGTAGCAGCAAACATGACGACAGCAGCTGTAGTTTGATCAGAGCAAGGTGTTATCGCTGCGGGTACCGAGCTCATCTTGCAAAGATGTGTCGCGTCACCGGCAATAAAGGCCGCGTCACACCGCAAGTAGTGAGAGGAAAAGCTTTGCCTCTCGAAGACGCCGTGGCTGGACGGTACTGAAGAGGTGAACTACTTTCTGCACGGAAAAGCCGCCTCGAGCTCCCGATACGGCACACTTTCACATAAGATGGTGTGCAACTTCCCATGGAAATGGATACAGGGTCGCCTGTCTGCGTCATTTCACGGGATGTTTTTGACCAGCATCGCGAACAGTGGCCGGCACTTATGCCTTCGCGTGTGAAGTTATGTTGGACCACTGCCAGTGCTGGGAGAATTGCAGCTGTGTGTGCAATACCAGACTGTTTCCGTAAACTGCTCGCTTATCGGGCTCAACTGCCCGGGGCCAAATCTTTGTGGCCGTGACGTGATTTCTTTGCTTGACAGAGCGGTGGTCCCAGTGCTCCAGTCGTCGACGAAAGACTTCCCAAACACACCGCAACAATCTACAGGAGCGACAACACAGTCGGCGACTACAAAAATGTGTTTTCCCGGAATCTCTGCCTGATCAAGGGGCCTACTGCCAGCCTGCAGCTGAAGCCTGGAGCCGTGCCGAAATTCTGTAAGGCAAGATTCATTCCTTACGCTCTTTTGCTTCCTTTCGGAATTTCCTCTGCTCCGGCAATTTTCCAGAGAAAGGTAGATGCGGTGCTGTATGACCTATCAGGGGTTCAAGCATACCTCGAAGATGCACTGGTTTCGAAGAATGTGGAGAGGGGAGTGGAGGCCTGAAAAAGGTGCTAGAAAGGTTCCGAGATCACAGAGTTAAGCTAAGATGACAAGCTGAGTTATTTGCCCAATTATTGAAAAATAGCATATGTTGTGCCGATTCATAAATCGTGGCCAAGTAATCTGGTTTCAAATTATCGCCCACTGTCCCTCACAAGTTCAGTTTGTAAGGTTTTGGAGCATTTTTTTTTACAAATATTGCATGCCATCTTGACAAGTTTTTCCACATAAATAATAACCAGCATAGGTTTCGTAGTGGATTTTCATGTGTCGCAAAGTTAACTGAACTCTTCCATGATACAGCTAGTTCTTTAGATGAAAGAGTTCTTATTGACTGCGTGTTTCTCGATTTAATGAAATCGTTTGACTCTCTACCACATACTTTATTGCTAGAAAATTATCATTGTATAACATAAAGTAATAGCATGGATCAAAGCGTGCCTTCATTTAAGAAAACTAAGGGTGGTGGTTAGTGGTTAAATATCGGGCGAAGTTATTGTAACCTCAGGAGTCCCACAAGGGTCAGTTCTGGGACCACTTTTACTTGAAATTTTTATAAATCACATTTTCACTGGTATATCGTCTACATTGAGGCTATTCGCAGATGACGGTATTTGTGCCGAAATGTTTCTAATCCTGCTGACCGTAATGCTTTGCAATGGGAACTTTACAGGATTTCTAAATAAATTGGGCATGACTATTAACCTCCAGTAAAGTGTCCATATGTGCTTTACTAAGAAAAGACCACATTGTAATTTTTTAAAAACATTATGTCTCTGAATGTTTTGTCCACCACCGAATACAAATATCTCGGTGCGTATTTAACTAGCGATACGTGTTGGCAAACGCACATTAATTACAGGCCGAATTTTGAGTTCCTTACGCAGGAATGCCAAGTGTTTTCCTTTACAAACCAAACAACTGCTATACACAACTAGCGTAAGGCCTATACTAGAGTTGCGTGCACAGTATGGGACCTTAAAATTAAAGATGATATTGAGAAGTTAGGAAACGTCCAAAATCATGCCGTCCGTTTTGTTTTAAATACTTACAACAGAAATTTCAGTGTGTCATCAGCACAGAAGTCTTTAGGATGGGTTTTTCTGCAGCGACGCAGATAAGCACTTAGGCTGAAGTTCTTCCATATTATATAACATTCTGGAACAGGTATTGACCATTATTTATTTCCGCCAGACTATATTTATGCAAGGAGGGACTACACTTTCAAAGTAAAATAAATTAAACGCAGAACTGATATACTAAAAATGTCAATTTTCCAATAACAATAAATATATGGAATAACTTGCCCCAGGTAGTCGCTTCAACAAAATATAATGAATCGTTTGCCGCATTGCTGTAATTTTATGCATTTGTTTTTGGTATCAAATTCTGCAGCATGTATTTTCAGTGAATTTTTTTTCTTTTCTTCTCACTATGTTGTATGATTATGTTGTAACTCCCCCCCCCCCCCCACCCCTGTAATGCCAAACAGGCGGTGGGTAATGTGATAAATAGATACAATAGATACATGAAATACAAGTTCCGCCAGCCAGCCGTCAATTATCTCGATCATCGGATAGACAGCGAGGGTCTCCAGCCGACCGAGAAGAATATGTAGGCTGTTGTTCTAGCACCTCGCCCGCGTAACTTCGATGAGCTTTGCTCTTTTTTTTAGGGATGCTGACATTTTAAGCACTATTTCTGCCGGACATGTCTTCTCTAATTTGCCAGCTTAAATGCTGGAGAAGGGCACAAAATAGCAGTGGGGACAGCAGCAGGCAGCTGCCTTCTGCAAGGCGAAGGAGAGCTTAAAGCGAGCTCAAGTCCTCATACACTTCGATCCGTCGGAATAGTTGAAACTCAAATGCGATGCTGCCACGTGTGGTGTGGGCACAGCGATTTTCCACACAATCTATGGTCTGCGACTGAAAAGAAATATTCACACCTGGAGAGAGAGGCCCTTGCTCAGGTGTTTAGCGTCAAAAAGCTCCGTGATTGCGTTTCAGGTCGGGAGTTTACCCTCCTGACGAAACACCAGCCTCCCCAGAGTCTGTTACGGCCTGACCGACCGACACCACTCCTGGATGCAGCGCGTGTCCAACGTTAGACTTTGTACTTTGGAGGCTACCGCTATATGCTGCAGGACGCGCCGGGAAAACAACTGCTCACCTCAGACGCCCTCAGTAGACTGCCTCTGCGGTCTACGGAGACTTGCCACAATACACGAGCTGCAGCAGCTATCGGCCACTGACCCCACATTACGTGCGGTCAAGAGTTATATACTAAATGGCTGGCCCAAAAGCGTGAAATACCTGGAGGTTACTGTACACCCATTTTTTGACCGTAAGCTAGAGCTATCTGTACCCTACAGTCTTGTTTATTGGGGCCATCGCGTAGTCGTACCCGAAACACCTCGGGACCGGCTTCTAAAGCTGTTGCACGAGGCCCATCAATGCTCGTCGGGAATGAAGCCGGTAGCAAGGTGGAAATTTTGGTGGCCTCGACTGGACCACGACATTGAAGAGTTGTCAGCCCACTCACTGCCCGAACTGCGTCCGAAACATGCCGATGCCGGCTGCAGCGCCAACCGTCAACCGGCCACAAACGCAGGAAAAATAGCCACGGATTCATATTGATTTTGCCGGGCCGATAGCAGGAAAGGTGATTTTTAGTGGCAGCGGATGCACACACGAAATGGATTGAAGCCATGCCAGTTAAACATGCAACAACGGCTCGGACGGTCAGCTGCCTACGCACCATGTTCGGCACATTTGTAGTTCCGCGTACCATTGTCTCCGGTAACGGTACGCAGTTTTCCAGCCAGGAGTTCGCTACTTTCCCTGCTAACAACATAATGCGCCTACGAACAGCCGCTTTTCACCCCCAGTATAATGGAGCGGCAGAAAGAGCAGTCTGTACGATTATGGACGGACTTCGGATAATGACAGAGGGAAATTTAGAAGACAACCTTGTCAGGTTCTCGTTCAACTACAGGAGGACGCCACAGAAGACGCGAAAATCGCCGTCAGTTAGTACTGGAGAGTTAGTACTGGGGGTACCAGTTGCGGTCTTCCTTGGACACATACTCGATCTGTTGCAGATTTGCCGAAGGGGTCAGATGACTTGACGGTTTCCATGGAAAACAGCGTATACGTACGTACGGAACTACGCTGTGGGAGAAAAGCGGACGCCGAGGGCGCGTGACGTCGACGTCGGGATTCCACATGGTGACGGTCCAAACTCCTACTTCCTTGGTTTAGACGCCATGTGGACCAAGTACGCCGTCGACATGAATTGCAGTCACCAACCCCACCCGGCTTACAAACTTGGCCCGAGCCTAATCTATGGATGCTGCCTGAACAATCATCACTTTCTTCAGCCACAGGTTCCGAAGTGCTGCATCCTCAAGACGTCGTTATCGCGAGCCCCCACGACAGTCGGGTGATAACAGTGCCGCAGTCTTCGCCTGCAAAAGGGGTAACCCAGGAACAAGAGCTACGGAGATCTACCAGTTAACGCAAGCCAGTGCAGCGGTTTCATTTTCAAGATGACATAAGTGTTGCGAACGGCGAATCTTTCAGGTCGACCCCCTCTCCCTTTCCCCTTTGTGTTTCTGCCGAGCGCTCCAGCGATAGCCGTTTCTGCTCTTCTCTCCCGCTGAACCCCCCTTTCCACCTAAGCTATATATTGGCCTGCGCTGCCAGTATTAATGTTCCTTCCCCGCCAGCAGTGTCTGCGTCTGCTTGTCCATGGCTGAGTAGCTGGCGATTTAACACATTCCCTAGTCTGCTGAATAGTTTAACGAGGGCCTCGAATCTTGCAATCTTGATGCCATAGGTAGCATGCGAGGGTTCTCGCACAGCTTCCGCCCTCACAGTTCGATCGTGTTCTTACGTGACACTCGCAGCAATAGAGGACAAAGTACGTTCGCCGCTATGGACGAGGGTGGTTCAGGTGAGCGCTCTCAAGGTTCGGTTACAAGCAAGACATACATACCCCGAAAGCAGAAGATTTGACAGCCGTCGCTGTAGCCGAGTTTGTAGAGCACCCCATGTGAAATGCGGAGGTCGTGGGTTCGAATCCCACCGACGTAATGTGGTTGGTTTTCCTTCTGGTTTTATTAATCGCACATTGATGAAAACCACAAATTAAAAAAATGAGATTCCCCTAAGCTTCTTAGTTTCGGTGACTTTGCTTCCGTCGTGTAAACACCTAGCTGATTACTTATAAGTGTTTAAAAAACGTCAGTTGGTTTATTCTGCGGCAAAAAAAGAAGCTGATAGATGCTAACTCTTAGCTCAACCTAGCTGGAACAAACATAGAAATTGATTCCGCTATTAAGGTCTTGGCGCCATTTCCAACAAGAAAATACCTTGGGACGCTCACGTCCAGATAATCGTAATCATATATTTTTCCTTCTTGTAATTACCGCTAAGTCCTAATTACCGCTACCGCTAATCGCCACTCCAGTTACTTTACTCATATCGTGTGTCCTTACCCCATAGCGCATTTCCTACTGAAAGATTATGACAGACTTTCTTTGGAGCATGCGGCGCACACGTCATAATCTGTTGTTTCCAAAAACCCCACGATCAGTAAATGCGAAACCATGTTTCTTGAGAGGACGTGAGCCATTAACGGACGACCGTTCCTTGGGTACTCTAGGAAACAACCTATCTGTAAACTGCACCCAAGTCGAGGTCTCTTTCTTGGAAATCCCTGTTTCTGAGCTCCCTCCCTCCCCCCCCCCCCCCCCCCCCCCAACTCCAGCCCTACCTCAGTCCCCGTCCTTACATATCTAAACAATTTTCGTCCGCTACGTACACATTACTAGGGCCCACTTCTTGCGACACCATGTTTTTCTTCTAGGACGAAAATGCTCCCGGCTTCGCGTGTGCAAAATCGGTATAGGATTGGCGCCGTACAATCCTCGACGCCTTCGTATCATTCCGGGAAGGGGGGGGGAATTTGTCGCGCCATAAGTCGATGAAACACTCCATTCTGTATGCAAATTATCTGGAGATTCCTCACGAACACTCGAATAGCTCGCAGAACTTCACAGACACACAAATCCTCGGTAGAGTCCAAAATTTCCCGAATCCTTTTTTCTCTTCCATATTACGACGAGGCGAGCCACGGGACGAAATTCGCTTGCAAAGGGTGTCGACGTACATTAACATGCCACTGTTTTCGGTGAATTAGCTGAAAATTGTTCTTTAGAAGCTCGTTCTGTTTGCATTGAATGCAACCCTATTGCCAGAACGACATGATCAGAAATTTGTATGTTGAGCACATATCGCGGCCTTAAAGTTGTTCTGCTGCTTCAGTTGCTTGTTTAACGCCTTGTGTTTTGCTTTTTTATGATTGCTAATTGGTGATCCGTATTGATTGAAGAATGAAGGCATCTTAAAATTTCGGTGCCTTCTCGGTCTAAATGACCTGACAGCACCTACACAAGAAGAAAAGTTTGCATAATATGGTGATTAGTTTATGATTAGTCAATACGTCCGTGCCTTCAGAATAGTCTTTCTGCGCCTTCAGATTAGCGCGTCATCTTTAAAATAAAGAGCTAACTTACCCAACTTTCCAGCGCGACGAAACGTTTCTCGATTGTGACTTTTTCATATGTTATATAACTCAACGTTATTAAAATAGATAGCATTGATGTGATGCACAGCGTCCTGCGGTAGATCATTCCCGTTCCGGGATGACACGAACAAAAACTATCTGGAATTAGCAGTAGTTCTTGCAGTGGGGGCGTGGACGGCGTTATGGTGACCATACGGCTAGAGAAGCTATGAGCTGGTGATATGATTGATGCTCTTAAGAATGCTATCAAGACAACTGTTGTTTAAGTGCCAGGCCCATCCCTCATGTAATGTCCCATACCAGGGGCCTTCGGGGTACCAAAAAAAAATACGCCCCCGATGCACTCCATCCTAGTATGTTAGAAGAGAAAAATAACAATGAGAAATGAGATGCAGTGGATACTTAAGCTCCGCCTTTAGGGTGTGACGCGATAGTGTAGTCCGTTGGTCCGTCTCTACTTTACATTACAACATAGATCCCTGGGAGCCTTCGTGCCACTTCTGGCGCAATGGTGCAGCGGTTATGCGATAAGCCGGTGCCATGCGATGGCAGATGTTGCCACTGGTGGGCCTTGTGCGACCAAGGTTGCTCTTCCCGATCGACCATTCATTGATTTAACTGATACCTGCCGTGGTGGGCAGTTTCCTCACAATCCGAAATGCAGTTGTGATGACGTCGCAAGGCACGCCTCGGCCCGATGAGAGGTGGCTCAATCACTCACTCATGGTCACTCACACTCATGTCCGCTCACGCTCATGTCTGCTCACACTCATGTCCGCTCACACTCAACCACTCACTCACACGCTCTAAGTCTATTCACAACCACTCTCTAACACTCGCGCTCATGTCCACTCACACTCAGAACCGCTCACTCTCTCTCAGTCAACTCTCATTCACAACCACCCACTCACCCTCGCACTCATGTCCACCCACGCTCACAACCACTCACTTAAACTCATGACCACTGACTCTCAAAAACATGCCCTCACGCTCATGTCCACTCACTGGAATTTACCTTCACTCACTGTTTCCTTGCTTGCTGTCAACTGAGAGGACGCGAGATATACTACCACGTCGAACTGCGCTCATGGCTCTGCGCTCGTGGCTCTCTTTGTACTGCCTGGGTCGAACTGATGTGGTGGTGAGCCACCCCGGGCTCTGTTGCACTCTTTGGCCAATTTGCGCAATTTAGATTCTCAAAGGAAGTTGTCACTTATCAGTCTTCTATGCCCGGAACCAATGTCACGCAAGTATGCTGCCACTCTTGCTGCTAGGACGATAAGTGCCTGTTTAGCTTCAGCTAAGACGCTTACACACATTTTTCTACAGTCGGTGTCTAAGTAAAAATGCTTGGTTTGTCTTGAAAATGTTCTTGGGTGATGTCTAAGTACCAATATTGGGTTGCCTTGACAATTACGTGTCCATGAGTCCGCATGAACGCATTGGAGGCAAGTGGCGACTATGAATACTTTTTGCGGCGTGAGAAATATAGTGTTTTTGAAAAGATCGATTGAGGTCCTCACGAAAATGGAAACGGCTCGAATGGGCACGAAGTATTTATTTAACTTGTGAAAAGGATCTGAAGGGGAGTGGTTTTTATCAACCACTTTATGGCAGGCTTACTTAGGGGCTAAGTATATGGCAGTGCTGGTTCGTCTAGCCGGAGCAGGTATGCATGACCGATCTGTGGACATGCCTGCCGTGCAGTACTTTCTCTCCGCTGCACATAATCTGTATTTGAAGAAGGTTGTAGAAACCAGCGCGAAGTTTTCGCCTCAGACCGGTCCGTGCGGAGACCACATCCGCATCTGCGTGGGCATAGGGGGTGGTAACACTGCACGTAATTATACTCGCGTAGTCGACCGCGTTGATGGTCGAGGAAACGTCGTTAGTGGAAGAATGCGCATGCAGGTAACTTGTGAGCCAATTTGAAGTGCATGCCTTTCTGAAAAGGCAGGGCGATGCTGTGAAAAATCCCTATCCAAGAGTTCTTAGAGTAAGTCGTAGTATCCTGTTCAAAGGATTCCTCATGCTGTACAGATTTCAGAGCAGGTAGAATTGCTGAAATCTGAGCGTGCAAACAGAAGTTATTCCACTTACAGTATGGGAACACAAAGATAAAAAGGATAGTATTTCACAAGCTCATTTTACTCGCCCATTGCCGAATATTGGCCACCACAAATCAGAACCATGCCTTGAACACATGGAAGCCTATATGCAGCTGTTAACTTGCCAGGGGAGGTCGCAGCAAATTTCCGGCGGCGTACATAATGCTGACGGGAGCCCCTTCATGACCCTAAACATTTTTTTTTCTGGACTCCGGGTAGAGTTCTGTGAAGCTGAATCTTCAAATCTTTCCGCTCATATGACCACAGTCCAGGGTCAAGCATGCCGGCACCATTCGACCTGTTTATGAAAGCACCCCCCCCCCCCCCCTTCTGCCTTCAGTCTCCTGTTCGCTTCTATTAACATTTTTGGCTGGCTACGATGTGCGTCGAACGTTTTTTTTTTTCTTCTCAGTGTCGGCGGCTTGAAGAGCAGCACTCGCTTCCACGATACTTTTAAGTGAAACAATAAACTGTCCTCTATCTTGATTCTTATTAGCCTTCATTCGCTTGTACTGCTTTTCTTTTGTAGTTTTTCTCTAGCTAAAAGGTGTAAACACTCAGATACATTATATTTTAGATCCGTTTTCTGAGTAAATAAGAATTAAGTTTGAACTGCACGTCCAACCAGCCAAAAAGGGTGCGGCGAACTTGGCTGCCACCTCAAGTTCTCTGCTGAAAATTGCCGATACGTTTCGTCACCATCGGCACGAAACAATAATTTCTAGCAGCTTAAAACATTGAAAATTACCACTTCGGCTGCCTCCTTCGAGTTAAGGCATAAGCATGTATGATGCTATGCGTACAGAAAAACAAAAGCCACATCCTTGATTGGCGACGCATGGGTTCGGCCTAATCACAAAATAATGGACAGGGAAGAGCTTGGCAATGCACACACCCGGGTGCAGAAAAGCCTAAATCTTAACATTCCACTGCACTATTTGAGAATCCACCTTACGCTAGATATTGCCGAGAAACGGACAGTCGTTGGCTCAGCATCAAGCACCGCAAATCTGCGTATATGAGCTCGAGCCGTGTAGGAGGCGTGACAAGACATTTTTCTAGCAGTGGCAATGCGAAATTCGATCAAAGGATCTGACAAAACTCGAAGCGGCTCATTACACCTGCGAAGTGCCTGCGTGCGTGCCAACGGTGGACTGGTAAGGGGAGCAGCAATGGAAGATTGCCTTTCCAGCGCCAGCGGAATCATTTGCTTCGGTCATCGAAAGACACCGGCATGATGCCTTATGCTGCCTCGTGGGCCCTGGACCGTGAATATTCGCTTCCTTGGGTTCTAAACAACATGAAAATAGCTAAGCCGATACGTCGTCACGAAACACAAGCGACAAACTTCGCTGTCACGTCCACTCGTCACATCCACTTGCCACTCACGTCCACTCACATCCACTCACACCCATTCACGTCGACTCACATCCACTTACTCACACTGACGCTCATGACCACTTACACTCGCATCCACTCATTCCCACTTACACTCATGACCACTCACACAAAACCACTCACTCAGACTTACAGACGCGAGTGTGAGCGTGTGTGAGGCGATATGAGTGCACTTATGAGTGTGCCAGCGTATGTCGCAAGGTCTCGTGAACTAGGTGGCTCACCTGCCTTCCTAGGTTGCTTCTCTGTGGATTTTTCGTGAATTTTTCGCTCACGGCCAACGACGCCGACGGCGGCGCGAAAGTTTTTGCGACACGAGCTAATTAACGCTATCGAGTTAACAAAAATACTACCTTTGTTAGGACACTGTGTATAAGGTTCTTCTAATCTCATTATTATCCCCTGTAAGTGCAAGTGAATTCAGAAAATTGGACTCGTATTCACAGTGGTGCGAATACAAAAACAAAAAAAGAGACCAGAGCTTCCTTTTTAGAATCCTTTTGATGCGCTTATGCGAAAACACGCTGCATTGTGAAGTGCTCTGAACTTTGATGCGCTTTTGCGAAAAGGTTCCCAACAAATGGGCCTGTTGGTGCTCTAGAGTTTATAACTTTGATAGAGCGGCTGATTTACACTTGGATCGCTTACGCGTCAGCGTTAAGAGGTCTGCAGAGTGCAAGATCTCATACTCCTAGCGCTGCTACATTCGACGGTGCCCCGCCGGCAGCAGAAAAAAAAGCTAGATCTAGATCGACCTTATTTCGATGGGGGCTGCTAAGAAAACAAGTGTTACGCAGGAAAGCGACGATGCAAAGGGGAGGGGAGGGGGGGGGGGGGCGAGGAACAATAGATACGAGTGGAAGCCTTTGCCACAATCCTCCTGCAGCGTCGGAACATCAGTCCTTCACTTTCGTGTATTTTTTCAACGTATCAATCCCAAAAAGTGCATATACGCAATAGCGAAGTGCAAACATACTCGAGCTAGTTTTACCTCTTTTGGTTTAGTATTCCTTAATTATTCCCGTGCTGATTTGAACGCGTCGATTAATAATCGGTGTATGTGCCACATGAACGAGTATATAGAACGAAATTACTTTGCAGAAACAGCACTTAGAAGCTGCGTTGAGCGTTTTCTGAGCCTCTTCTGAGATTGATTGGCCCAGAGCGTTGGGGGCGATCGCGATGCTCGAGGCATTTGCCAAAAGCATGAGCGAGAGTCCTGAAAGACTGCGCGATGCAACGACAAGAGCTTTTCCGACTTCTTTATGTGCACCATTAGAGACAATGTCTTGCATCCCCGCCGCGTTGCCCTGTCGAGTGCTCTCGCTACCAGTAGCAGGTTTTTGCGAGATTTCCCCTGGGTTTACAAGGCGTGACAATCGTTATGTTTACGCGCCCATCTGCGCCAATTTTCCGCCTAGAAGGCAAGCGATAGCTTAATCTCTCCGGCTCTTAAGCCGCTTCCGCGCGAAGAAGTTTCCGCACGTGTACCGTGTTTCTTTCGTTATTTAAAAACAATCAGAGAATATAGCAATTAGAAGAGAGTCACAGGCCGAAGGATAAACTTTCAGGATCATTTAATTTCACGGGGCGTCTATGCTACATGCATGCAACGTTCGAGGACTACTAGAAATTATTTAGTTGTGTTGGAAAGAAGCGTGTGCTCTATGTTCTTTCTTTGGGAATCATGCCAACCGTTGTTCTCATAGGCATGCTCTTGGAAACTCAACCAAGTTCGCGCCTGCGGTAAAAAAAAAAATAGTTTATGGGTGTTTTACGTCCCAAAGCGACTCTGGCTATGAGGGACGCCGTAGTGGAAGGCTCCAAAAATTTCGGCCACCAGGGATTCTTTAACGTGCACCTTTTGTCGTCGAAATGGTCTTGGTGGACCATTCTGTTGGATGTCTGTCTCTTGCTGAGGTTACAAAGAAGTGACGGTACTCTCCATCAATTGCTGCTGCCATTCTTTCCGTTGGTGGTGTTCTCGCAGCATCTGAAAAGCTTTGCCGGAGCGCAGAAGCTCTTGCCGATAAGCTCAGGAAAGTGGCTCGGCGGAATACTTCCGGTGCGCCTAAAAAGTGCTTGCTTTTCTCGCTGTGATCGGCACGCGAAGCTTCATTGCAGGTTGTCTATACAGCTCAGAA
This sequence comes from Amblyomma americanum, assembly GCF_052857255.1. Lineage (NCBI taxonomy): Eukaryota > Metazoa > Arthropoda > Arachnida > Ixodida > Ixodidae > Amblyomma > Amblyomma americanum. The sequence goes on along the minus strand of NC_135499.1, from coordinate 142,518,132 downwards.
TCATTCATCACAACGTTGAGAATAGGCCTTAGGGTCGAATGTTTGCAGTTTACTGCTTACTAGTGTAAAATACGATAGTTTTTCGCGATACATATTTTAGAAATCAGTTGCAATACCAAAGCTGTCGCCAGCGTATGGTGCATGCTACACCGTCCTAGTGATATACTCTAAACATGAATACGCCTGTGTGGGAGTAAAAAGGTAGTGAGCTGCCCTCTAGCCTACTCCCTTTAATAAAAAGGAGTGCGCTAGAGGAGAGCTTGCTCCCTTTTTACTCATTTATTGGTTAACATGTAGGTATTGCAACTAGGGCCACTGCGCCCATTCTCCCCGCTTGTTTAGGCGTGTACTGTGTACATTGTGATATAAGGGGGATGTCTACAACCAGGTTAATGTATTTAGTCGCTTTTATTTAGTTCTGCGAGAGTCGTGGCTGGAAACGTGAGCTGTGTCACCAAGCAATGAACAGAGTAATTTGTAGCATGAACTGACGCCTTTCATTCAGCAATCACAATGCTTAAAGCGAAGTCATGTGTACAGTGCCAACATCATTGACGGACATTTGTTAGCGCAAATGAAGGCATGCTAGTAATTCCAAGCGCTCTCGACCAAAACCTTTATTTACCTTGATTCAAACAACATTTTTTGTTTTCCTGGTGTATTGCAAGGGGGCTGGTTTCTTCACAGGAAGACAGCATGACTACTCCTGCCGTCGCACATCTCCAGTTGAATACGGCATAAAAACAGTGAAATAAAGGGTGTTCCAGCTAAGCCTGTTAAAGTTCTTTAAGAACAGGCTTTTAGAGTTAGAACAGTGCTGTCTTCGGTAAAGCATTTTCAGAGTTGGTGTGCATCATCAGACGAGGCGCTCGGCAGAGTCATTAGCTTCTGCTACACAAAATCAAATACACGATTCCCCGATTTCATCTGATTTCTTTGCACTGTTTTTTTTTGTGCAATGGATACAGGTAGTTTTTGCTGAGAGTTGACTTGAACGCTGTCGTGTTTTGCCGGCGCGCCGCGCAACCAGTAGCTGCAGCTGCTCCGCACCACGTGGCTGGTCACATGATCAACCATGTGACGAACCACGTGACCAGCCACGACGCCGCGCCGCCGGCAGCTGCTCCACACCACGTGGTGAACCACGTGACAGCGTGGCGGCGCAACCGCGGGGTGGCGGCGCCGCCACGCTGAAGGCTCGAAATGCTACTGTAATGTACCTATCGCTACAAAACCTAAGCGCTATCAAACACGCCCGTACCAAAACCATCAAATCGCAAGTGTTGCATTTTCGTGCATGCAGAACGACTGGGACACCTGTCTGCATGAGATTGGGTCTGCTCTCACGTGTACTGTGGACCACTCGACTGGGTACACACTTCCCTATGTCAACCTTGGCAGGCAGCTGTCAACCTTGTACAAATTAATCGACAGGTGTGTAATAACAGCCCGATTGCTTCGCCTGGCAACCGCCGACAACGCGACCGAGATACCCGTGAGCATGATGGAGGCTTTACACCAAGCGCGTCGGCATCTGAGCACTGCTCGCGCCGAGATGAAAGCGCAGTATATCCGATCGCACCGGGACATTCACTATGCACCGAGCGACCTGGTATTGAGGTGCAGTCATGTCCTGAGAAACGCCTGTAAAAAGTTCTCAGCTTCTCTAGCACCAAAATAGACTGCACCGTACCGAGTGCGAGAGGTCTGTATGGTCGTGTACAGGCTGGCGGACTTGAAGTTAAAACCGACTCGTGGCTTTGTGCATGTCATGGGTGGACCTTTGCATGACATGTGCATACTGTTACGTTTCGCCTACGACGCGCGGTATAGCCGGCGCGGATGCAACGGACGCCGGGGCTTCGTTCAAAGTGGCAGTCATTTTGGCCCGTTCAGCGCTGCCGCAACGCCTCCCGCCAGGCGCGTCCAGGCAGGTTTCAATGCCACGTGTCTTCGTGTGTGCGTGTGTGTGTGCATGTTGGTGCCCACGCTTGTCGAAGCGCGGCAGCCGGGGAGAGGAGCTCCCCATTTGGGAGGCGAGGAGGTCTGACCGGCGCCGGCCCGGCGGACGCGTCCCGTCACGTCTCAACATGTCCGTGCGTGGCCGTCTCGTGCGCCTCATCCCGAGCCGTTCCTTCTGGCCCTCGACTCCGAGGGTATAAAGGCAGCTGCCCCGGACGCCAAAGAGAGGCTTCGATTTCTTCCGTCGAGTAACGTGGTCGCCCTGACCGGCTGCTCTTTTGCGATGGTAGAATAAACAAGTTCTGTTGGCAGTCGACTCATCCTTTGCCAGGACCTTCGGATGTTTCCAGCTGTGCCCCAGGCCGCCAGGCCAACGCTACCCTTGGGGCTTGCGACCCATTTGCAACAACAGGTTGCCAGCGGTGGGATCGCGACAACGGAGGCCAGCAGTGAAGATATGCGGTCGACTGTATGCTGAGCTGCACAACGACCATCCGGGAGCAGTGCAACGAGCCCTGTGTGATGACTGGTTGCCTGCAGCGGAACGACTGCGCTGAATTCTTGGCTGCGAGGTTTGGTGAGTGCGGGACTTTCTTCTTCTGAGTTTTGCCAGGCTTTTGTTAGTGTCAGAAACAGAGCTGGTAATTGTGGTTGTCGTTGCGGCCGGGTTAGTTTGCGGCAAGACAATAGTAGGCAGTAGAGAAAGCAGCATTCGGAGCAGCCATGGATTTGAAGTCGTTGCGCAAACCGAAATTGCTGGAGCTTGCAAGAGAGTTCGGTCTGGATGTCTCAGACAAACTCAGAAAACCAGAACTGCTAAGGGCTATTCTTGAGTTGGATGCTGAGGATGACGAGCTGTCGGAATGCCTTGAGACCATTGAGGAGAGGGCAAAAAGACAGGAGCGCGAACGTAAAGAGCAAAAAGAGAAAGACGAGCGCGAACGTAAAGAGCAAAAAGAGAAAGACGAGCGCGAACGTAAAGAGCAAAAAGAGAAAGATGAGCGCGAACGTAAAGAGCAAAAAGAGAAAGACGAGCGCGAATGTAAAGAACAAAAAGATAAAGAGAAAGAAGAGCGCGACCGTCAACACGCTTTGGAAATGAAGCGTCTCGAGGTAGAGATGGAACGCACTCGTAATGGAAGTCAGGCACACGGTGCAGGAGAACGAGTATCGTTCAAAATGACTGACCTGATGCGGCCGTTTAAGCTTGGAGAGGACATTGGTTTGTTCCTGGTTAACTTTGAGTGAACGTTCGAGAAGCAGGGTTTCTCTCGGGAAAGTGGCCTCAGCGCTTGCTCACTTTGTTGCCCGGCGAGGCGGCTGACGTAGTCGCTCGCTTGAAGAGAGAGGAGGCAGAGGGTTTCGACCAAGTGAAATCGAGTCTGCTAAAAAAGTACAGGCTGTCAGCGGAGGCGTTCCGTCGGAAGTTTCGGGAAAATGAAAAAGGCAGAAGTGAGTCATATACAGAGTTTGCCTACAGGCTTATGTCAAACATGCAGGAGTGGCTCAAAGAAGAGAAAGCGTTTGGCGACCGCGAGAAAATTCTGCAGTGTTTCGGGCTGGAACAGTTTTATAGTCGGTTACCTGAGAACGTGCGGTACTGGGTCTTGGATAGGCCAGACGTTAGTACAGTGGCTAAAGCCGCCGAGCTAGCCGAGGAGTTTGTGACGCGTTGGGCTCACGGAGCTAAGGACGGTCAAAAGGGTGAATTTGGCTCCAAGTCTGAGAGGCCGAAGTTCACACCCATGAGAGCAAGGGGGCACACACGTAGTGCGAATGCGAGTGAAAGCAGTCCGACCGAACGTAAGGAGACGGCGGCATCCGAAGCCGAACGCAGAAAGCGGTTCGAGACGAGGCAAGCGCGCGTGTGTTATACGTGCCAGAAGCCGGGTCACTTTTCAGCGCAGTGTCCAGAAACAAAACCAAAAGTCGTGTTTTTGTCATTATGCAGCACTGACGAGAACATGAAGCTTCTCGAGCCTTACATGCGAGACTTCCTCGTGAACGGGAAAGAGTGCCGAGTGCTTCGTGATTCCGCAGCTACAATGGATGTAGTTCACCCTTCTTACGTAGAACCCGATATGTTCACGGGCGAGTGCGCATGGATCAAGCAAGCCGTGGAAGCTCATAGCGTGTGTCTGCCCGTAGCAAAAGTGCTTATTGAAGGACCTTTCGGAGCACTTGAGACGGAGGCCGCAGTGTCATCTATGCTGCCCCCCTCCAGTACCCGTACCTATTTTCGAACAGGTCCGATCACCTCCTGCGCGAGAAGGGGCTTTTGTTTGGTGAGGCTAGCGTTCAGGCCTTAACCAGATCGAGAGTTCGGGATCTCGCTGCAAAGACAGTAGTTGCGTGGCCGACGTTGTCGAACAATGAGAAAGGGTCGGAGGCGCAGCAACCTGATATTCAGAGCACGTCCGAACTGAATAAAATTGAGCCTGTAGCGTTGAAGGCACCAGGTACTGGAGAGGAAATGCCCGACACGGGAAAGTTAGAAGAGCTATCTGCACATTTGCTCATCGCGCCTACGTCAGATGGACTTAATAGGTTGCTAAAAGTCAGCCGGTCGGCTTTGATAGCCGAGCAAAAAAAGGATGGCAGCCTAGAAAACATGCGCTGCAATGTCAAGGAAGGTATCACCAAGAAAAATGCTCGTTTTGTGGAAAGAGGTTGGGTCCTGTACCGGAAGTATCTAGACCGCAGGGGAGTGGAGTTCGATCAGCTGATCGTGCCTCAGTGCTACCGTCAGGATCTGTTGCGCTTGTCGCATGGCGGTTCGTGGTCCGGACACCTAGGAGTTGAGAAGACTAAGGACCGTCTCTTGCAAGAGTGTTATTGGCAGGTTCGACTTACAGAAGAGGCTAGTAGGTATGTGGCGTTCATTTCACCAATGGGAACATTCCGTCCTAAAGTTTTGAGTTTTTGTTTGAAGAACGCGCCATTCTGCTTTTAAAGCCTCATAGACAAAGTGTTGCGGGGACAGGAAGAATTCGCTTTACCGTATTTAGACGACGTAGCGATATTCTCCGCATCCTGGTCTGAGCATATGGCACACTTGCGGGCAGTGCTAATCCGCCTGCGCGAAGCGGGCTTGACAGTCAAGGCTGCCAAGTGCCAATTAGCACAGGCCGAGGTTGTCTACCTCGGTCACGTGATTGGACAGGGTCGTCGCCGTCCCTCTGAAATAAAGGTGGCCGCTGTGCGAGACATCCTGCAACCGCGCACGAAGACCGATATTCGGTCGTTCTTAGGTGTCGCCGGCTACTATCAGAGGTACATCCCTGCAGGTACTCTGATATCGCGGCTCCCCTGACGGATGCTCTAAGAAAAACAGAGCCCCAAACAGTCGTCTGGGGCGAGACAAAGGAAAGAGCTTTTAGCGCCCTAAAGAGCGCCCTAACAAGCCAGCCTGTGCTACGATCGCCAGACTACACAAAAGGGTTCGTTGTTCAGTGCGATGCTAGTGAGCGAGGCATGGGCGTTGTACTGTGCCAACGGGAAAATGGAGAGGTGGAACACCCCGTCCTGTATGCTAGTCGTAAGCTGACCTGTCGTGAGCAGGCGTACAGCGCCACCGAGAAAGAGTGTGCGTGTCTCGTGTGGGCCGTTCAGAAATTGTCATGCTTCCTAGCCGGCTCGAGGTTTATCATTGAGACGGATCACTGCCCTCTCCAATGGCTGCAGACCATCCCTCCCAAAAATGGCCGCCTCCCGCGCTGGAGCCTCGCTTTGCAACAATATTCCTTTGAGGTGCGTTACAAAAAGGGGAGTCTCAACGACAACGCCGATGGCTTAAGTCGAGGCCCCTAACGTAGGAATCCGCCTCAAAGTTGTTTGTTACTGATGTTTTCTTCCTGAGGCAGGATTTTTAACATATTGCTTTTGTTTAGTGTTTCAAAGTGATGACGTGCTTTCTAGTGCAATTTTCCCATTTGTGGACGCGTTTTGAGTGCTGCTTGACTACTGTAAGGAACTAGGCGGTAGTATAAAAGGGGAAAGAGCCTGGCAGAGCTTAGTGAGGGTTGTGTCGTGCTTGCTGACTGAGCGGTTGCGTTTCGGCGTAGTTCTAACGCTTGCTGGGAACGAGAACAAAAATGGCAACTCTCCTGAAGTCACTTTGCAGTGTCCTGTGTGAACCTGAACATAAGAACGAGGCCTTCTCTGTGCGCTGCGCTCAAGCATCGCCGAGGGACGACCGATTTCGATTACGAGCATCATCGAGCGACATCCCTCCGGACAGCGGATGCAGTCCCCTGACCGTCGGGATCTCCTTCTCCCGGCGGGGCGGTCTGTTGCGTTTCGCCTACGACGCGCGGTATAGCCGGCGCGGATGCAACGGACGCCGGGGCTTCGTTCAAAGTGGCGGTCATTTTGGCCCGTTCAGCGCTGCCGCAACGCCTCCCGCCAAGCGCGTCCAGGCAGGTTTCAATGCCACGTGTCTTCGTGTGTGCGTGTGTGTGTGTGTGCATGTTGGTGCCCACGCTTGTCAAAGCGCGGCAGCCGGGGAGAGGAGCTCCCCATTTGGGAGGCGAGGAGGTCTGACCGGCGCCGGCCCGGCGGACGCGTCCCGTCACGTCTCAACATGTCCGTGCGTGGCCGTCTCGTGCGCCTCATCCCGAGCCGTTCCTTCTTGCCCTCGACTCCGAGGATATAAAGGCAGCTGCCCCGGACGCCAAAGAGAGGCTTAGATTTCTTCCGTCGAGTAACGCGGTCGCCCTGACCGGCTGCTCTTTTGCGATGCTAGAATAAACAAGTTCTGTTGGCAGTCGACTCATCCTTTGCCAGGACCTTCGGATGTTTCCAGCTGTGCCCCAGGCCGCCAGGCCGACGCTACCCTTGGGGCTTGCGACCCATTTGCAACAATACCTGTTCTTCTCGAACGCCACAGCTAACGCTGTACATTAAGGTGCCATTTTTTATATGAATAGCGTTTTGCATTAACTCCGGTATGTTTAATTTGCCCGTTTCTTGTACCACTCCCCTCTATAATGCCTTAAAGCCCCTGAGGCTGTACTTAATAAATAAATGACTGCGATTTCAAACCCTACATCTACTAAGGGACCAAATGTGCTGTGGAAACCGGTCTCCTCCGCTAGCACTGAGCTGCACCGACAGACAACGCACGACGACCCAGCCGAGCGCCGCAGCATGGGACCCAACCTCACTCACAGCAACCGTTGCTGCCGTTGACAACACAACAGAAGATTGTGTGCACCACTGCCTACAATACAACTTCCGCGAACTCAGAAATTGTGTTGGAAGAGGTCCTCTTGCAGGTGAATAGTCAGAAAGTATTCACAATAGCAAGGACCCAGACACAGTTCGTGGCAAGACAATAGCAGTGTACACCGACTCACTGCAGTCCCTCAGAGCTCTTACAGGCACTCCCAGAACTCGCACCGACAGACTATAACACAAAGGTCGCCTGTTAAGCGATCCGCTGGGATTTCTGTGCCAGCGTGTTAGTAGATTGGATTCCTGGGCACTTGGCCGGTTTCGGCAGCGAGGCTGCTAAGCTTGCCTTGGGGAGTTAGGCTCTGAGTAACATCTCGCGGGCGTCATTTCCTCCGGCCAAGCGTGCGTCCCAGCGCCAGGACCCTGACGAGTTTTTCGCAGCACTCAAAGAGAGAGGAAAGTGGTGACTGGACGTATAGGTTCCCGAGAGCCCGGAATCATTCCCCCCCCCCCCCCCCCCACACTTCCCCGTGGAGCCCAGATGCTTGCCTGCAAGGCGCACATCAGCTTTGGTCTTCCGGAAGATGTCCTGGCGAGATGGCGTGCTTATACACCAAGAGCGCGAGTGTGAAAGCACGGAGAAATCGCTCCAGAGTCTGTCGCTTGCTGGACGTGCGACACCGAACCCCGCCGATATTCTTGAACCTGTGGTGGTATTGCTCGGTTTATAATCAAGAAGCAATAAATGCAGAGGCCGCAGAGTCGTTTCACTGGAAGAGCGCACGACGCCGCCTTCGGAAGCCAACGCGCGTACCGTGATTTGCTCCTCAAGGGACTTCGTTCGCGAAGCCGGCCTGCTCAGCAGGATGTACAGGCACTTAATCCTTTTAGCCCGACCCTTAAGCCATGTTTACCAAAGTGCCATCCCTATGAATATATTTCCTCCTTCCCTTATACACCCACGTATTTTTGTAAGCTGCGCTGTAAAGGTGTATTGAAACCGGAAGTCACAGCAGTCGCCTGCCACCGTGCGTTTATGCAGTCTGCCGGATATGCCTTGTTAATCAGATTAGCATACGCTTATCCAGCGAGTACAGAAATAGGTTTTAGCAAGCCCTGAAGGCATTCCTAGCTTCGTCTCGAGGTCACGCGCTGGGCAAGGTCCGGAAAGAGCAATGCGAGGAGCCTACCCAATCACGGGAAGCGGAGTGAGCGCACGCCTCTATAGCTGCCATCGTAACTTCAAAATAGAAGGTCAACTTTCTTTCGGCCATAAAAAGAACTTGAATATTTCGGCTGAAAACGTTGAGTCTGAAATAAGTGTTGCAAGAAGCATTGCAAATGGGCAACGCTTTTCTTGTAGGTCCGGGAAACAACGAGAGCATAAGCAATTACACTTTGACAAGAGCGCGGGACCCGCGTGTTTTTTCGCTGGCGAATAGGCCCGCTAACCGAACTTCCATAGCTACAAAGAATATGGCGTTACATTCTTTGTAAGCCTTTGAACGGGTCTCGCGCCGACAATAGGAATCTCTCCTTTCTTTTCTACATGCAGTTTTTTTCCATAAAAACAAGGAATAAATTCTCAGGTTTCTCTTACAGAGAGAAATCGACTCTTGGTTCTGTGAAAATTTGGGACAGTAATTTTCCTGTCTAAAGTACGGAGCGCAGCACCAGAAAAACAGGAGCAATGTCGCATCGCTCGAGGACTTCCTGAACTGACAACGAATTACCTGAGGTCTTGGTCGGTAACGCCGCTTACTATAGCTCACAAGAAACTCTCATGTGGGGCAGCATATGTACTGGGCGTCGCTTAGTTCACCTCTCTGCCCTTCCGTTCATCTCTCTCTCTCTCTCATGCTGCGCAGTATTTTCAGAGCGCAGTAGAGGTAGTAAGGTATAAATAGAGTACAGCGATAAAAGAAAAAAAACAAATAAAACATATACCCGTATAGCTCACAGCTACGAAGCTCTTTTTTCTACCTGCGATAGTGGCAACGTAATTTTTTCATACCACGCAGTTTAGTCTGAAAGATACAGTTGTAATTTCAGTTCACTTGCCTGTTACTTTTAAAATTGTGAAAAAGCCTGGTCTGGCGACATTTTTTTTATATACTGTTGCGTAGTTTTCGGGCGAAACACGTCCCTAGAGATGGCGCTTGCAAAAATGTGGTGCTTTGAAAAATTACTCCACAGGCTCATAGCTGAAAATGTGCTCGTGATGAAAACTGCATATAGCTCATTCTTTAGTATCCGTTGGTCACCATGTTCAGTTCCTAAGTAGGAAACAAAATATCTGAAACGGTGACAGAGGCCTAATCGACGCCATACTGAGATTGTCTAGTTGATTTTTTTATTCGTCAGCATTAATAGAGCCTTTCAAAGGCCACAAAACGTGACAGGTGGTTAGTCCTTACCGACATTAGCTGCCTGGTTCATAGCCATTAATGCATGTGTTAACTGCATCGAATGATGTCACAAGTAGCGCGATTTAAGGCCCACTATACCAGACGACAAGCTGCTCAACTTTCCCCTATTCATATAATTATGCACTTATTACTTCTGTGCCGAATAGTTCTGGCCAGTACCATACGAATATGTTGAGACTACCAGAATTTATACCCTTATGGTGTTACAACTAAAACGAAATTTATCAAAATTTCTGCACTTACATACAATTTATGCACAAAACATACACCCTTGTAGATTTCTAAATGCTCTCCATGAAGAACAAAAGACGTGATAAAAAATTTCACACAAACTGTATTGTAATGTAATGTAATGTACTATGCACTCATTGTCGCCTATCATGACACACCTTTGACCCTGGTCATAACAATTGACAAATGGTACCTGCTCATTTTCCTATTTAGTATTTCCCTCATTAGGGGTGGCAACCTGTAGAGCAGACGGGATACTTGTACGAATAGTCTCCCTATATTCTTTGCTCGCAATAGTCGGCTTAAAATTATTCATTAAATTTCCGCTTGTTATCAAGCAGTTACGCTGGCCAAACTGTAGCAATGAAATAAGTCCCAACCAAACAACTATAGAAGCTGTCAATAGTGACAGTACTACACTGCTGAGTTCAAACAAGTAGTTTTAGCAGCGTTTGGTTGGGGACTAATTGGTTCATGTTTTCAAGGCGGAATACTTTTTGGCGCAACACATAAAGGAAGAAGACAGGCACTAGTTTTAATGCGACGATTCATTAAAAGCACGAAAACCAGCATTCAGCGATCCAATCGACTTCGTTTTGACTCAAAGAACAGTTCATTATTCCCTTATTTCTCAGGCTTCTTCAAGCAAGTTTAGAAATTACAGCGGCTTAATTAAAAATACGTGTTCTTGGTTACATACTGAATAGACACGTCAGATGGAAGATTGTACTCCTTCCTCAAAGATGCTTGATAAGCATAGAAAGGGTGTATAACACTCGCTTTATACAGTATCATGGAATTCAAGGACGAAGCAGCAAATTCCCATCAATGGAGGCTCTCCAGGAAATAGCATCAACCGATTTTCGTAACGTGGTGGTTAGTCCAGGGTTGTGTCTCCAATCACACCTTACTGATAAACGACGGATTGACCGCGGCGTCAAGGCGATCGGTCGACCCCATTGGCTGGAGGGCCTGCGTTGAGGAGCATTTGTCGCTTCATTCTTAAGTTGTATCCGACTATATGCAGTTACTTCGAACAATCTCCTCCGCGTTACCGCTACACGAGTTAGGAAGCAATACGGGACGAGATATTGCATTCATGGACGACGAAGCAGGCATACAGTGGGCTACCATCGATCCTTCGTGCGATGCGTATCTGTTGCAGAGTCAGTGTGGCAAGAACCGTCTTCCTGCTCTCTTACCAGGGCACATCCTGGGGGCTTTCACTATTGTTCAGCCGCCCAGATATTCCGCGTAGTGTTATATTGCTGACCAAGAACAGCCCCCAGCCATCGCTCTACGACCAATGTTCCGAAAAAGGCTAAACACAGTCCCTCATGTACGCGACGTTCATTGACGGGAAAGAAGTAAAGTAGAAGAGAAAGCTTCTACCTCGTCGTTCTCGTAATATATTCCCTGCGGCTTATTGGAGGCGCATTTCCTGCAGTCGGGGATATTATCCAGGATCCCTGCATGCTGGTCGAGCCCGCTGTGGTGTGTCACAATATACGGCTCGGAAGTAGGTGAGCCGAATATTACTAGGCCGCCTGTTTCGCGTCTGCTCGTAATTGCCGGTAGAATGGTATGCCTGACACACCAAAAAAGACCAGAAGACGCATTAACGAGAGCACTTAGTCCAGAATATTTATCACATGGGATTTATATTCGCGTTTCCATCACTACTGTTGCCAAAGTTCGCGCCTGCGGTAAAGAAAAAATAGTTTATGGGTGTTTTACGTCCCAAAGCGACTCTGGCTATGAGGGACGCCGTAGTGGAAGGCTCCAAAAATTTCGACCACCAGGGATTCTTTAACGTGCACTGACATCGCTCAGTACACGGGCCTCTAGAATTCTGCCTCCATCGAAATTTGACCGCCGTGGCAGGTACCGAACCCGCGTCTTTCGGATCAGCAACCGAGCACCACAACCACTCAGTCACGGCAGTTGCTCAAAAGAGAATGCTCAATCTGAAAGTACATAACTAGAAAGTGCTTGTTAATCATTTCAGTTTGTTTTTAAGCCCTTTGAGCGCATATTAGTTAGTAATAGTAGAGTTGAAATCAGGGCCAGTTGGTACATAGGTGAAAAAAAAGTCAAAAACAGACGAGGGACAAGAGGAGGAATGCACACAACTACAACTCTTAGATTTGTGCATTCCTCCTCTTGTCCCTCGTCTGTTTTTGATTTTTGATTGGTAACTAGTAATACTATCTTGTGAGCTGCTTTAAATAGTATCACATGGATATGTAAGTACAACACACATTGGAGCGGCTATACGTAGAGAGCACGCGATCGGAGAACAATATAATACAATAAAGGGAACTGCGACAAAGCAGTTTTTCCGCACTGCGCACATGTATCAACTTGTCTTCGTGAGCATTTATTCTCGTGTTAACATATCAAAAACTCCGCTTTTGAAGACTCTGCCTGGGTGTTGTGCCATTTGTCTGACAAAGTAAGCTCAGCACTTCAGCGAAACGATTGCGGAAGAACGGCCCCAGTCTGATTGCCATCGCTCGCCGCCAATCTATTTCCTAATGACACTTATTGCTTCCCTCGAGACGAACCATATCAGGTTCCACCACTGTTCTTCGGAGCCTAAAGGGACGTTATTGTATCAATCGCTCCTGACCCTTGCAACAACGCATCTAAAGAACAGAAAAGCCAGCGATCAATATCGAGCGGAAGCAACGCCTCAGCGCGAAGGCCTGATGCCGCAATCTGTTCTTGAAGTCCGCATGAACGAATACGCTGAAAGGACAAGCTGCGCTCAAGTTTGTTGGTCTTATTCACTTCGTGGTTTAGTTGTTCCGGTACGCATTCACTTCTACCTGAACGAGATTTCACCGTGCCACGCTCAAACAAAAATAAAATTATTAAATAAATTGTCTCGGAAGCATTACGCTCACGTTTCACATGCACTCGGCATGACTTTCGCAAACACCACCGGCTTCACGCTTACAACTGAAAAGGAAGCGAAACGTTAGGACAGCTTGAAATAGCGGCCCAAGGTGAATGGCGCGAGAGCAGATGGGCTGCATAATTTCGTAGAAATATTTCGAAATGAAAATCGCTGGAAGGGATTGGATCGAAAACAGAAAAACGAAAGAGTGACTCTCGCGTACATTGAAGCTTGAGGCTTGCGTGAGCAAACGAAGCTTGCGAGACCCCGTGCATAACAACGCGAAAGCCTCCATTAATCAGTATGCCTATTTATTTTTTAAAGATTTGTGAGAAAAATTCCCAAGCTTATCGAACAAACGCCTACAGGGCCACTGCTTTGCAACCCACAAAAATTGTGGAATGCGCCTTAGATTCAGCGTCGGTGTACTACGTCGTTTTTTGAGGAGGAAGACACACACACGCGGTTTGATTATTAAAAATGTATTGTTTTATGTGTATAGAGGTTTAACGACCCACATCGACTCAGGCTATAAGGGACGTCGTAGTGAAGGGCTCCGGAAATTTCGACCAACTTGGGTTCTTTAACACGCACTGACATAGCACAGTACACGGGCCTCAAGCATATCGTCTCCTTCGAAATGCGACCGCCGCCGCCAGTATCGAACCCGCGTCTTTCACATCAGCAGCCGAGTGCCATAACCACGAATCTATGGCAGCGGCTGTAAAACTAAAAAGAAAAATATTCGTTTCGGAAGCGTATATTTTTAGTATTAGACTCATGAAAACTTAACCAGTGTGCGAATATTCTTACAGTGCAGGTTACGGAACTTGAGTGAATATAGATTATTCAAAATATCAAAATGTAAAAGCTTTTTTTTTATCGTCGAATCGAGAGACACTGGATGGATGAACTTGGGCTCGATCTTCAATGCCAGCGATAAGCTTTCCCCTTGTGTGCTGTTAAAGTTGTCTGTGATAGAATGTTTGGGAAAATAAATATTTGTTCCCACCTTGGGCCGGCCAAGCATATTAGCCTTAACACTCTTTGGCGCAGGTGTCCATGCGCTGTCAAGACCATCATCATATTTACGTTCTTCTTTTAAGATATTAAATATTTTGGTGTAAATTGACTACTGAAACAATTTCCCATTAAAAAATTTACGTGCAGGAAGAAAAACTCATATTTATCGTTCTAAATGCGGCCGGTCATATCTGTTTCCTAGTTATTCCTTACATATAAGGTCATTTTTCTTGGTTAGTAAAGTTCTTAAGGTTCAGTTTATCGACCCATTATGGCAGCAAGAACAAATGTGTAGAATTCTTTGACCCTCCAACTTTTTCGAAGAGAAATCTCGATATGCTGGTTTGGACCGAAGTGTCTTTGTTCTGCATTGCCTTTTTTTATTTCACACACATTGCCTCGTGCTCATGGTTATAAAGAGCATAAATTTTCGCTAGATGAAAAAACAAATGAGCCGAATTCACATCGCTGTTGGTTCCCAAAATCATTGCTATGTTGAAAGTGTCACGCTGCTTCGAGGTCTCAAAGAATGATCATGAAGCACGCTATTTGCTCCTGCTGAGGTTTGTTACATGTATACAACTACCATGATAAAATCTATATCTAAACTAGCCATAACAAATTTTCCTATTTCATGTTTCTTTCAATGAAAAATAGTTATCCACATGCCTGTAAATAAGGTAAATGAAATAGCAAGGATTCACTTCTCGCGCAACAAAAAATGCAGGAGGGTATTGGAACTGCACAACGTTTGAGTGTAAAGCGTTATCTCTGTTGGTGTTAGCTTAAGTGCCAAACTTTTCAACCCAAGCTGTTCGAAAAGAAAAACAAACAAAAAACGGCAGCAAAACCACCGTTATCGCGGGCCGGGAAATGCTCTTATTAAAGCGGATTTCCTAGTATGAAAAAGGGCAAGTTGAGCAGAGGTTTTGAAGCTAAAAGAAAGTTCAACAGTCGTAATTTAGCTTGGCTGTTATGCAAGTAATGAATGAAATGAGAACCCAGTATTCAAAAGCTTCCTGCTGTGAAGCCCATTAGAACTCTAGAAAGTGCTTGCTTTATAAAGGTAACAAACAAATAAAAAATGGGGTCAATTGCAAAACATATGCTCAATCTGATCTGAGCCATAAACGTAACAAGCATTACAGAGCGGTCCAGGAATAAAATGAGGGCTCTGCGTAGGTTTGTGCGTGGGGTGCGCAACTATACTTATATTGACGCCGCGGGAAACCACGTTGTGTACAGAGATCTTTCGATCGAAGGCATACTGAGCTCGTTTAGTTTTAGATTGTTGCGCGGAACACCTTCTTTTTCACGGGGCATGAAAAAAAAGTGGTTCGATTTCATATAAAGCGGAAATTAATTGGAATTGAAAAATATTGCTTACACGTTCTTGAAATAAGGAAGTACAAGTGATGACAGTGTTTTGTTTAACACCGTATCAGCCTGTAACTGCTCGGGGAAAGAATGAGAACGGGAAAAGTGGCAGTTTGTATTTGTGGATGTGCAAGTTTGAGGGGATGACCGGTGTGCGGGAGGTATTTATAGATTCTGTGACTGCAATGCATGTGTATTTGTAATTAAGGGAACAGTGGTAGAGCGATATGCGACGGCTGTAATAATGAGGCGTTGGCCCGTAATTTTCTTTCAATGATAAAATGCTGACGTCATACGAGGGCGAAAAGCGAGTGAATCTAGCGACACTACATCAAAGCGATTCCAATTAATTGTTTGATTATACTTTTCGCTGACTACAAACTGCCTATTCTTGCGCTTATCCAAAGCAGACAAGGAGTTCATGGCAAGTGATTTTGTATGTGGTGGAAGAAGACGGAGAAGGCGTGGAGGTATTCCAAGGGCTTGACTCTACACTGTGGCGACGTCGCAAATATAAACACGCTTTGATATATTGTAAGAGAAGGTGATGGCTAGATTTTTGCACGTAACTCTAGATATTTGTGTGACTGCAGTTATTCCACGACCATGCTAGTAACAACAAAAAGGATATGGGTGGAACCGACGAGTCCTCATCATTAAAACTGACAAAAGAGGAGAATGTGAATAATTGGCCTAGTGGTAACAAGCTTGTTTTGAATATACCGAGAAAATTTTGGCAGAAATTTGGACAGTGGGGGCATGCGGCAAACAAGAACCACTGTTTTACAACATTTGAACACATAACATGATATACCCATGGTGAAATGCAACGAAGAGACTGTGATCCCATTTTCGTAGAAAATCATCAATGAGACGGCAACATCAGGTTATAGCAATTGAACTCTATAGTCCCATCCAGTCCACTCGATCGTAGTGACTCAGCACATCTACAGGTTGTCCTGCATACACTTCGCGAAGCCACCTGCTGCCTTCGTCATCGAGATCGGGATCGCACAAAAGCCGGTTACCACCATGAGCGACAAAGGTTGGTTGGCCTGAGACGTTGCTCCAAGCAAAAAAGTGTTTTGAATTGAAACGTTCTGAACTTACGTACGCACATAAGTTAGTCAACCGGCGATCATAAATTAGCAATAAGAATATGACAGCCTTCAAGAAGCATGAAAGACTTGATCGGTCTCAAACAGAAAAAGCCTACGCATTTGTCAGGTCGTTTCTCAAAGTAAGCTCTCCTTGAAAGAATACCTGCAACCGCCTTGAACAGAATGATATTTACAGAGTACACTTTAGTCAGATCTCTAATTAGAAATTAAAAGTTGACGTTTGCAGACTTTTCTTGAGACGTTCAGGATAACATCAGCATCGTCAAAGCGTAATTAGTCTACCTCGATGACACTCAAGCTACAATTTATAAAAAGGCCTGGCACTATATTACTCAAGAGAGCTGTGCCAACACGGCGGCAAGTTCGCCTTTTTTTATAGCAATCGTGGAGACTTTGTAAGGCGTTTTCGAATAAGCTAAATTTGGTCGCAAACGTAGGTGGCCGAGTAAACTTCACCGCAGTGAGCCCTTGACAAATAAGAACACCCACTTTCGAGACAGTGCACATACTTGTTACGTAGGTGACCAACCTACTTAGCCCAAGGAAAACGCGGGATGGGCAACTGAAGTTTGGGCGTGTTGGAGCGTGCTTAAGAAATGATTCAAGCGCAAAGGGGCGCGCACTCCTTGCAGAGGATATGAACTCAGTGATGCTCATTCTGTGTTCCCTCCAGGGAACACGTTCACGCCTCAATACTCATGGTGCACAACTACGGCTGCGCGTTCATCACAGTGAACATTTTCAGCCAGTTTTCTTGAGCGCCCAACCAATAAGCAGGTAATAATAATATTAATAATAATAATAATAATAATAATAATAATAATAATAATAATAATAATAATAATAATAATAATAATAATAATAATAATAATAATTGATTTTTGGGCAGAAGAAATGGCGCAGTATCTGTCTCATATGTCGTTGGACACCTGAACCGCGCCGTAAGGGAAGGGATAAAGGAGGGAGTGAAAGAAGAAAGGAAGAAGGTGGTGCCGTAGTGGAGGGCTCCGGAATAATTTCGACCACCTGGGGATCTTTAACGTGCACTGACATCGCACAGCACACGGGCGCCTTAGCGTTTTTATGGAGGAAAAACTGCTTTCGCTGCAGGTGATTGTCCTGACTCTAACATATGTCACGTAAGCGCTTTTTTTGCATTTCCCGCTATATATTCTCCGCCCGTTTGATCACTTCGCTTGTTTGACAAAACCCCCGGTCGGGCTGCGCATTCATAACAGTGAACATTTTCAACCAGTTTTCTTAAGTGCCCAACTAATAAGCAGGTGCAGCCACTGCTTTCGGTGCAGGTGATAGTCCTGGCTCTTATATTTGTCACGTAAGCTCTTTTTTTTTGTATTCCCCGCTATATAATCTCCGCCCGTTTGATCCCTTCGCTTGTTTGACAAAACTCCCTGTCGTGAGCAACAGCAATTACGGAATAGCGATTCTGGTTGCCATGGCTGTCACCCCACGGCGCACGACTTTTGACGTTCAAAAGTATAGCGTAGACGTACTCTGGCGTAAGAAACAGAATGACTGCTAAGCTTAGCGGCCATGGCTCGTTGCTGTTCATGCTCCTTCTTGTTGTTTTCAAGTGGTCACTCACTAGTAAGCATTTTCCATAATATTCTGGAACAGCACGAGGGAAAGTGTCACTGTTTACCGGACACTGTTGCGGCACTTGTGACACGAACTGTTTCAAAGTAAAGTACGCTTTCCAGACATTAAAACATAACGCTTAATTTCTCCTTTGCCGTTGATGTTACTGAACAACACTTTAGCGAATTCCAATTACGTGACTACACGTTGTGTCGCTAGTTGTACAAGAAGTTATTGAACGCTATAGTGCGGTGGTATAGAGCTGCCGTTTGTTTATAAACATACGAAATGGAGAGAACCACTGCAGAATGCATAGGCTCCCGCGTGCAGAGCTGCGCGGTACACGGTAACAAAGATATCACTGTAGTCATGTTGGTTTAACCGGCGTGACTGCGTTAGCAGAAAGTGAAGCTTACAAATCTAATTTAACCAAATTGCATCTGTCTCACTGACGCCCATCCCAGACTCGCCTGTCAGGTTTGTATGCCCATCTCAGGGATAACGTCGCAAGACACGTTAAAAGGATGTGGCAAAACCATCAATATTAAAAAAAGCTCTCAGTTCGAAAAAAAAACCGTCTTAGGCCGTATGAAGGGCAGGAAAAGCTATAGGCTTCATCTTTCAACTTCATCTTTGCAAGAAAATAAGCGCTGTATAAAAAGCGTTGAGTTGTCCCAGTGAAGACTCCTCTCGTGGTCGCCCTGCACAGACAGCGTGGCCTGTGGAGAGACTGTTGCTTAGCACACTCACGACAGAGCCAGGCGCCGAGATTGGATTCCAGGAAGTGGGGCATCGAACGAGTTATAACACGAACATTCCTCGCGTGAAGAAAGGTTTTCGTCGCTTTTTTGTGAATAACTCTTCTTTACGTCCATTCTATGCAACAATAACGTCCACCGTGCTTTTTCAGCTAAGAGGTAAAAAACTTCTTCCGATAAAATCCTAGAAAAGAAAAAAAAAGGATTCAGTCAGGCGCAGACGTTCGGGGGACTCGTCCTTTTACTACGCGTCAACAAAAGATTCAATGTTTGCTGAATAACTTCCTGGTTTGAACGGGCCAAGTGATAGTGTTGGCTGCTTCGTAGGTCACTCGCCACAACAATATGGCGCACCATGGACATAAGCAAACATTTTTTTTTTTGTAGCACTGTCCAGCCCTTTTTTTTCAGAAAGATAGATCCCCTCTTCTACGGATGCGCTTTGGTATGCTACGCTTTAAAAATAATAAAATCACAGTCAGAATGGTTCTGAAAATTCTGGCGAAAGATGGAGATAGTTTTCGAGCCTCGCGAGTATCAAGAAAAGAAATAAGAGAGCTCCTCGCCGACCCAGCGCCAACAGTCACTGACCAGTGTGATGAAAAAAAAAAAAAAAACTGGTGGGGAAAAAGTCCTGTTTACCGAACACGCGGAAGTAAAGGCCGGCAATGCAACGCACAATTTTCTTTCAAGAGACTCCCATTGTTTCGTTCAGCTCGTCACAATAAAGGGCTCAGCTTTATATTTATAAAAAAAAAATCCGCTTGAAACAACCCTGCGGCTTTGGAGCGTACAGGGTATAGATATTGTAAAGCACAAATCTGATGTTGCTGTCGTTTCCACAACGCCATTGATTCATGGTCTGTGTAGGTTAAATGCCCCTCTCTACACTCTGTGAAAGAAAACTTCGAACAAAGAGAGAGCGAATGATGGAATGAAATATAGCAGCACGTGGAAACCATTGCCCGGAATGCGAGCGTTCTAATTCGGTAAGCTTTTTTATACCGTCTACACTGAAAGACTGATTAAAGAGCTGGTGGTGCCCCTTTTGTCGTGTTCTCACCGCGCACAGGGCTGCTCAAATATCACGGTTCGCATTCCAGACAATGGTTTCCACGTGCTGCTGTTTCTCCTTCCTTTAATTTTTTCTTATCTTAACTCTGCTTCGCCAGCGCAGCCTCCCATAATAGATAAAAAGAAAGAAGGAAAGCACGTCTCAGTGTCACATCTCAGTCATGCACATGTGCTTTGCGGGCTGCCGGTTTTCTGCGAGCAGATATAATAGCAGGGCGTGTGTCCAGGTGATCGGAACAGCGTAGCAGACGACGCTGTCTCTTCATGCGCGTGCGCGAACTCTCGCTGTGTTGCAAGCTTATCGCCGTTATAAGGCGCTGACCAGCAGTTTGGTCGACGCTCGCGCTATATTATTAAAATTAAGAAGACTGTACCTGAAAGGGTTGAAGCGGTCCTAAGGCGTGATCCAGCGTCAGTGGTATCTGCTCTCCGTCTCGTCTCTTCCTGTGTTTTATGTGCGCTGGAAAAATGGGTCATAGTGTTACAAACCACGAACTTGGCCAGCTTTCAACGCTTAGAGTAGATGAGTACGAAGAATGTACCTGATTACAAGCGGCACTAAAGCGAAATGGTCGAGATGGCATGCACGTACCCACTCCATCATAAACGACGTTCCTAAAAACACGACCTGCCAGAACGGCAAATTTCATTGCCCTTCATGTTTCAGGAATACCACTCATAAACAAGTTTCCAGGAAATCTTGCGAAGTAAAACAATAAACAAATGTTTTCATGACCGGCCTGAAATTACTTTGTTTCCTCTAGGAGTGTGCGCTGTACCCTGCTCGCCTATACAGAGCGGTTCAAGGGGGTATTATAGATGCATTTGCTTAATGGTCACTCATCAATCACAGATAAGCCATATATTAGGCCTAGCATCCCAGCTTAACTGTGATAAGATATCTTTTCGGGTTTCTTTTTTTTTTCCTTTCTTCTACTGTTGTGTTTCTCATGCGCTTTCAAGCGGAATGCAAACCGGGTGCATATTTTTTTTTGTGTGTACACGGCTCTATAGGTTTGAATTCTGTTCAGATATTGATAACTGAGACACGCAAGTTGGGTATAACGTCCGTGGCTGCCAAACATTAAAATGTAATTGTTTTTATTATTGTGATCACGCTGAACTTCCCCTACAAACACCGCCAATCTTTATGCTCAGAAGCCAAAGGGATCTTATAACGACCGAGATGTGCTAAGGTTTTAGGTTCTTTATTATGCAAATTATCCAAATTATCTAAAAGAGAGACCCAGAGATTGTTTCGTTTAAAGATTCAAGAAAAAAATGACCGCTGGATTTCTCGCTTTCTTTCTTCGAAATAAAAGAGCAAAGTTTTCAGGGACACGAATAATAAGAACATTTCCAGAGATGCTGGCCTGCGTGCTCCTGATGAGAGAGCTCGTGCTTTGGGAATAGCTGTTCTGATAAAAAAAAAATTACATTTGAAGAGCGGTTAGCTTGGAGAGACGCGGCTCCGTTTTCTGTGTAGCTCTCTTCCTGCGTGTAGCTAAAACGTTTTCCAGTCATCTCGTGCAATGCGTGTGATGTCAGGCCAAGGGAAGAACAAAAAAATTATGCTTCTTTTCTGGAAGGCGCCTGTACATCGGAATACTTTCTGCCAGTACGTTGTTTTTATTTTATTCCTATTCACAGAAGTGTTTTGCAGCTGTATATTTAATAGCTGCTTCATTCTGTGCAAATGACGCCGTCATCATCACTGTAGTGTTTAGTAACCGAGAACTCCAGACCGCAGCTGCTGCGTAAATGAAGAGTTGCCTCATGCCCACCCGGGAGGCTTATGGGCCCAAAGGAGGCTCATGACTTCTGGGAGACCTAAAAAGGCTCGTGTCATGCACACTCATAAGACCAAAGGGCCAAACAAGGCTCATGAACCATGCAAGGCTCAAAGGAAGGCAATAGGACGCCCAAGACTATCACACCCGCCTGCGCGACTAAGGGACCCAAAGGAGGAAGGGAGGAAGGCGGGAGACCAAAACACTGTTCGTACCCACCTCAGATGCTAACCCCCGCCAGCGTAGGAGGGTCTGTTTACCTGTGCTCACACCTAGAATGCTTAGTCCACAGACGTCCCCATTATGGCTCGGGCCAATTTCGAAGGAGGCTCATGACCAGGTGAGCATGAACAGTAATGGACATGCATTTCAGGGAAATTCTCGCAATGCACCCCTTGTGGGTATATACTCCAGATGGGCCTCGGAGTGGCTGCACTTGAAGGTCGCTGTCCTCGGCAGGAGATAGACGGCCTTTATATCTATGTAGGTACCACTTAAAGTGAGCATAAGAAACACTGCGCAACATATTAGGCGGTACTGCTCAATTCTTTTATCCCAAATTTCCAGGTCAACGCAACCAGATGTACTATGCCACCCGTCGCAGCACCTCTTGCATGGACGCAGAGTGTTTGAAGCCCACGTTCGCTATCTCTTCACACTCCCCACCGCATGGCCTCTTTTCTGCAGAGCTACCATATTTCTTTATCATAGTTTTGCTGGTCAACCGGTTAACCAGCAGCCATTTTGCTTAGACAAGACTTTAAAGTTCGCTCACCCCCTTCTAACACGATTTCTACCTCACATATCACACACTCGAGTTACTTGGTTTTTTAAATATGGGGCATGTTTTATAAGATATTGCAGCATAAAACTTTTTTCTTTCTGACGCGTATCTGATAAACCAGCTGTATCTTAATCCTTTGTTGCGCTGAGAAGCTTTCTTTCCTTGTGGACAATTAACTGTTTACATTACCCGTCCCTAGATTCGCAACAACGTAAATAAAAGAAAAATGCATTAAGTATCAGTTTTATAAAAGAAGAGACAAGCGTGTTATTGTGCTCGATTCAGCTAATTATCCACCCGACTGCCAACAGTTGCCATGCATATATTGATGTTACTCAGGCAAACAACTTAGGGTCTCCGGTAAACAGCCTGAAGTAGAGAAATTCTTGGGCCATTATTTCTGCCTTTTATACACTCCACCAGTTTCCGAGGAATACTCGCATCTTCTGGTAACGTACTTCGAATGATGTTCACTCATACTAAGAACCTGATAGCTGATTGTTGTACTGTCTTTTATCAGCTTTCATTCATCCTTTCGATGCATTAACATGCTGTTTGCGCAGAAAATGCAAGTAGAACCAGGAATACTCTTGGCTGTACCTCAAAATATTTTCATTGGCTCTGCGGCTGAAAAAAAATAATGCTGAGTGAAAATTACGAACAAAAAAAAAGCCCTTCAGAAGCCGTAAGTACAATCCAATTTTTCTGCGTTAATCTACGCCATATCTTGTGATTTGACGTTTAAATGACCACTTGTCGCTATTATCTTAAATATCAACTATTGGAATATTCTTGGGCCATAGTAATAACATAAGGACCACCCATGCTGTTGTATAGGACACGCTTAGCACCGTTTTGGTCTCTGTTGCTTAATTCAGGCGAATCGAATACTACTTTCACAAATCCCTAGCAGCGCCAACGAAAAACAAAAGAACAGTTTTGATGCACGTTGACTTTTCCGTTATGCTCAAGGAAAATAGCGGTCTGTAAGAGAGGAAATAAGTCTGCTCTCCTTTCCGGGAAAATCTGCAGTTAAGCGACCGCTCAAAAAAAAAAAAAAACGAGAAAACTCTTCACAAATCGATTTTTTTCTGTTTTCTTTTATTTCAAAGAACTCCGGACGGCTGCCTGCACTTGGCAGTTCGTTAAGCCTAAGTTCTAGCATTTCGCCTTTAGAAGTGAGCGTAGCAAGCCGCCGAGGACATGGGCGTGAAATTTTTTCAACTGTTCCTTTTCAACATTGACGCGCGACCGCGAACAACGTCCGGAAAAAAAAAAAGAATTCCTGGATTTTTTCGTGTACACGTACTACCTCGATTGAAAGAAACGCGAACAACCCGGCGCCAACACGCCCCGTTGTTGGAATTTATTTTTATCTCGCTTTAACATCGGTGGTACGAAAAAGACTTTAGAGTCGTCCTAGAATGTATCATGGACGTGTCTAGGGTCTTTTTGCTGTCACCGAAGCAAAATCGCGGCGAAAAGAAATTGAAACAGTGGAGCGTGTTGGCGCCGGGTTGTTCGCGTTTCTTTCCATCGATGTAGTACTTTTAGCGCTTTGCCCACCACGACGTGCGAATTAATGCTTCTAAAAGAAAACACTTCAATTTATCGTTAAGAAGGATTCATTTTTTACTTTTCACTTGACCGTGTCGCATGCGAGATCTTCAGAAAGTTCTGCACCGACGGGAATAAAAAGCGCTTTCTGCAAGTCCGCCCTAGTGCGGTAACCGAAAAACTTTTGTTTTGTTCACCCGCTGGTCATTACCAGTGTTTCTCAGGTAGGCATGGCCAGTAATCAGAATGTCGTGCCGGTAGTTGTTTTTCTTTAAAAAAATTGCGTTCCTGTGGATTTTAACGGCACACTGCCTTTTTCATAAACGACGGCTCACAAAAGCAGCGTCCTGATAAAATTTACCCTCAATGCATGCAGGGTGCAGGGTCAAAAATGGTTTCTTTTTCTTATTTGACGCTATAACTCGCGCGTTGGTCAATAGGCACTAAGCTATGCGTGGATTTAGCGTCAGGGTTAGAGATGTTTAAGCGCAGTAATTGCGGCAAAAATATTATTACTTGTTGAATGCATGAATTCATAAAATTGCTTGCTTTACGTGATATAGGATTAACACAAATTTCGGTCTCTTAAGCGGTAACAGCTTTCAGGGAAACCGATGGTGACTGGCCTAGCGATGATAACGGGCCATTAGCTGGAAGCCGCTTCGTCGCTGCCGCTCGAATTTTAGCTCAGTTTTGGGTTCATAAATGTTTTGCCATTCACCGGGAAATGGATCGCAAAACTAGCCTCTGGTAAAATGCCTTTCGGGCCGATATTTTTGATTAGTTAAGCGCACGAAGAAGATTTACTGCCGACGCTCGTTTCACCACGACCCATGCATCGAAAAAGTTAAGTAAAAAACCGGTCATAAAAACGAAACGAAGAAGGGCGTTGAAGAACTACGTGTCTCGCTCACTGCAAGTCTCAGCAGCTCAGCAAACCTGCTTAGCGCCGCTCTGCAGCATTTCTTGGATCCACATGTTTTGCTAGCTGTGCAGTGTATTACAAGAGTCCTTCAATGGTTTCGGGTTGCGAAACTTCTCTGTAACGCTATGGGAGAGTTTCATATGTTGCTCGCGGCTCCCGCGCTATGGCGCCACCGTCTGCAGAAGTGCATCGTCCGAGTAGCCATGCGATGCCACGAACGGGAAGGAAACCCCTCTGCTGTTAGTTTGATGGTCATATTGAATTTTTGCACTGCTTTTGTGCGTTATGGTAATGCAACGTGTGTGCACGGGACCATGTCGAGCGATTGTTACGTGTCGATATGCCGCTCCGGTTACAGGGGCGCGGTAGAGAAAGTCTGGATCGTTGGTTACCTGCCTCGCTGATACGGAACTGCCGAGAAAAATAAAGCGTGCGGTAGCGCGGCAAGAAGTGGGGGGTCACTTCAGCGTCGAAATATGAGGATGCTTCTGAAAAGCATTTCATATTCTCCCGCTTCAAAGTAGTCTGCGCCGGCCCCTTTCGCGACGAGTGGACCTATATATAGCTACCTCGCAGGATCTGTGAGCCTGATTTGACGATTAAGGAGAGGAAATATACTAGTTTTAGTGAATGCAAATGGCAATTCGTTTTAGGTCCAGAAACGGTGACCTGAAATCGAACATTTTTTACGTCACAGTACGAGGGTACAAATAGCGGGAAGCTCCGATGTGACCCGATTTTCCGACCAATGCTTGAAAGGTTCGGGGGTTGTCGTCGGCGTCACCTGTGGAGAAAAAATTAGACTGCTTTAATTAATGTACACTGTCTCCGAATGCAGTTCTGGTTAAAGTAATTTAGAATAAATTTTTGGTCACGTCGGAGGAAGCAGATACAATTAGCTGGAACCGCCGTTCATACGCGGCATCAGCAACCTGGCAGTCAAACATTGTCCAGACGTGCGTTGCCATTCATTGGCGATGCTTGCAGATTCATCTCACTGTGAAAAGCAGATAAAGCGACAAACAGTGCAGAGGATAAAAGAATATTTAACATAAGGAGAGCTAAGCTTACGTTTTGCCCTATGTGAACGAGCAGTATCTGCTTTATACGCAAAACTATGTAAAGAGCAGCTCTGCGCTGCATTCGTCGATATCGGCACGTTTCTGGGGGAATATCGGGCGCATTGAGGAAATGCTGAATGGTGCACCGTTATCTCGAAGCGCTCCTTTAGCGAATAGACGAGATATTTAGTAAGCGAGCAGCAGAAAGTAAACAGGCATCAGATATCCAAATCGACGACAGGGCAGCCTCTGCATTTGCTCAGTGTAGCCGTGGCCTGGGCGAAGTTAAAACCATGACGGCCATTGGTTGGGGCGGACAACGAGCCATCGTGTTCACTGCCACTCGACTGCTCCGATCTCGACGACGACCACCAACCTCGCCGTACTGCGACCGTTGGCGCGCCGGTGGCGTCACCGTAGCACGAGAGGGCCGGGGACAGCTCAGGAAATGGATTGGTCGACGTTGTTCTGCCGATCGAGATTGGTCTAATATGGTCTTGCCCTTAGTGTATTTATCATGTGCCGTTAGCTTCGTGAAGCATGTGTTCAATACTGACCACAGTGACGTTTTCGCTCGCATAATGCAGATTTTATATAGCACGAGAGGGCCGAAGACAGCTCAGAAAATGCATTTGTCGACGTTGTTCTGCCGATCGAGATCGGTCTAATGTGACCTTGCCCTTAGTGTATTTATCATGTGCCGTTAGCTTCGTGAAGCATGTGTTCAATACTGACCATAGTGACGTTTTTCGCTCGCATAGAGCAGATACTATAGGTTGGAAAGAACCGAGTTAAGGCATTAAAGAATCTAGTGCCCTTGTGCCTTGTGTAATGAGTTTTTGGTGTGCCCTGCCACGTTATAAATTTCGTCCCCTGCAGTTCTGAATTATAACACTGCGCAGTTAGATTTACTGCAAACGTCTCCTCCAGTGAGGCATTCGTACGTCATTAGCGTTGTACTCGTCAAAGCGGACTGTTAGAACACATTCTGACCTAAGCTAATACGACACTTGCGGGAAATTTTGAATGTTCAGATGTACAAATACCCCCCGAAATACAACGGCAGCCGCAGTCATGCGGTGGCTCGATGGACTTCTGGAAACGGCAGCGCCTCTAGCGGCAGGCGTGAACGGAAAAACATTGAAGGACTTTGCTATTGCATGCCCTTCCTTGTGCTTTGTGCGCTAGAGTGCCTTAAAATTGTGGGACTAGCACAGATTTTATCGTTCAGCAACGTAGAAGCGTTAACAGTCCAAAAACACTTAAAACATACTGCGTTGCCTCCGAGGCTCCTCCTTTGTGCAGATGTGCAGTCCCGATCACACTTGTGTATATATATACATATATATATATATATATATATATATATATATATATATATATATATATATATATATATATATATATATATATATATATATATATATATATATATATATATATATATATATATAGCAGCGAACGACACTGTGCGGAGTAAAATAAATTCAAATTCAAAACAAGCTACAGATTTTCACTTATATTACATGGGCTCGAGTGCAGCTGAATAGACATGCGAGCCGAACAGGTACAACAGCTTTGCCCATAGTGTTGCAGCGGCGACAAAATTTCACTTATATGCTCCACTGCACACTGCTCGAGCTCTCTAGACAAGTATGATAGGATCTGTAGCCTGGAATACACAACTGCTGTCACCATTTTACGTCGCGTCGCGTGAAAATATCGCTTCTTGCGCTTAGAGATTTAATTCCTGAAATAAAGTTTTCTGTTCTCTCTTGTCGAGACACTTATATAAGTATTTTCTGGTTTTGTCACTATCTAGCAGGCTGCAGTAAGACGCTTTTGCATCCGTCTGTGCAAAACGTATTAAATCCTTCCCGTCAATTATTCGCCTAGTAAAACTATGTCATGCGAATAAATCTTGAAGGCCAACTCATATCTGCTCTTGCAACGTATCTGAACAATCGCTTGCTAGGAAGGCAGAGTAGAGTTTATTTATACTGATATGCAATGTATGCGCAGTAGAACCTTGATATAACGAAGCGGTTTATTACGAAATAATATATATAATGAAGTAATGACCGTTCCCCTTGTAAGCTACGGCTATTACGAAGTAATCGCCGGGCCATTTCAACTTCTTTATAACGAAGTTGAACTGTAGTGCAACATGAGCACAAGAGTGCGACGAGAGGTTTTGTGCAGTATATGCGGTAGAAAGCATGACCACCACTTAAAGTCATTTACAGGTGTGCTCGTCATTCACAGGAACATGGATACCGCAGCTGATCTGCCTTGCCTTGTTACGTTTGCTAAACCCACCTTTTACTATTCGAACACTAGAGCGTTCTCTGTTGTGAACCTGTGCCGAGCGTTGCCGTGAGCATCAGTGAATTAAACGCTAACTCGGGCGTGCAAAAACAAAGTGTCCCTTTACAAATTCTATGTGCGGCAACACATTGTAGGGAGCAAGCGACTTTGCAACGCCGGCAGTTTTTTTCTCACATAAAGCCACAACATGGAATGAAGTGTTTATGCAATGACCCCTGCATCCTTGATCTTTTTAGTCCCCTTTTCTTGCGCCTACTGGGCTGGTGTGGGTTGCCTAACCTCTTGTTGAGAAAAGATCTCGGAGGAATGCAAACAACTTACCTATAAAAATTTAGCGAACACGAGAGAACAGTGTAGGTCAAAATGTTCTAAAGTGAATCGCTGTAGTTGTGTAAC
This sequence comes from Amblyomma americanum, assembly GCF_052857255.1. NCBI lineage: Eukaryota > Metazoa > Arthropoda > Arachnida > Ixodida > Ixodidae > Amblyomma > Amblyomma americanum. The sequence continues at coordinate 142,489,640 of NC_135499.1, read as the reverse complement.
TCATGAGCACTGACGCGTAAGTTTTAGAGAAGGACGCGAAATCACCAGATCAAAAATCGGTGAAGGATGCTTACGTGTACCCCACGCGACAGAAAATCCATCAATACAATTACATGTCAGCTATGCGACGGCAAGAAAAAGTTGTTGTTTGCCGTTGCAAGTCAAAGCAATGTAACACGCGTGTTTTTGTTAAGTTCACGTTTGGGAACGAAAAAATCGAAGCTTTAAACAGAGTTAAAAATGACATTTGTAGCCATACAAATGTTTTATACGTAGGCTACGCAATGCAAACGATAGAAATCGAATAAAATTGAAGTCTAGGTTTCTTTTTTTTAGGTACATAGACATGTCCGGATCGAACAAGTCTTCGTGAAGACAACTGTGTTAAACTAGTGACGTGGGGAGAGAAGTTAGCGATTTGTAATAAAACATGGAGAAACGCAAGCCTAGCGGAAAATAAAAACGAACAGAAATTTTTTCATATTTTAGCCTTTTACGCCGCCCTTTAATGGCTGCAGGATTATGTCGACATTCTATAAGTTCTGACGCCCTTAATGTGTTTTGGACGGTAATTTCAAAACGAACATAACCAAAGCTCAGTGCTTGATAAAAACTTGCTCAATAAGAAAAGTAGACATTAAAGATTATGTGAGTTCTCATCGCTAAGCGCTGAAACTTGAAAGACTTAGGCTGTGATTTTAACCGGAACGACGTATTTAATAGAATTATTGAGATTTTAACCCAGATAGCCCTTGCAGACCGTACATACAATTTTCAGGAGCATTTTATTTTAATGGATGCGTTTTGTAAAGGAAGTTAATTGTAATAATAATACTGTTGTAGAAAACTAATTGAAACATTCAACTTATTAAAATGTTAGCAGGTTCAGATCAGTTTAGAAAGTGACTACGCAGTGAAGTACGTATTTATGTGCGCTCAATTTTGTGTTGCTTCAAGAGAGTGAGTCAGGCTTTTCTGCTCAGGGCTCCGAACGAAAGATGAAAATTCTAGTGTAAAATCAAAGCACTATTGAAAGCTATGAGGGAGGCCAAAATGTTTTACTTGCTTCGTGATAATGTGGACAGTGTATTCGAAATGAGGTTATACGTGAGGATTACTCAGAAGCATTTACACTGAAATGCGCATCGATTGGAAAACTCTTGAATACTTTAGGTAACCTAATGATTAGAGCGGAGGGTATAATGGAATTACTTCAATTTTTTTAACTTTACCTTGCAAGTTCATTTTCATCCTAACAGTAAAGATTTTTGGCCACAATTTATTAACATTACAATGCAGATGTTGGTGCTCATCTCGCAACATATTGAGCAGTAATCTGTCTGAAGTCAAATATCTTATCATTGTGTCATGTCTAGGAATCAATTAACATAATGTCGTGAGTTAAAATAATGAACTTTCATAAATGAGCATCAGTGATCGTAGCTGATAAGCCTTATTCAATGTTAAAGGCTCCAGTCTCGGTAAAAAAGTTTTTGTCAAAAGATGTGACACATCGGAATCAGACCTCCATGTGACGTGGCAGAAATGCTACCAGAGCACGAAGCATGAGTATTTGTCGAAAAATGGGTATGCTCTATGCAGACGCAAAGCCAACTTGTTTAGATATTTTCTTTCCAGAATACAGCACCTAGCTTTACGCTCGTGAAGTTCTGATAACGAATTTTAAAACGCTTACTGGGGGCTAAGTTCGGCTGCGGCAACTTTCTTTTTTTTTTTTCGGCTGCGACAACCATGTCTTTTTTCAGACTTGCTAATTAGGAAGACTGACCGTTAACTCTGGGATACGGGCTAGCTAGTTGCAATCTCCTGTTCATTGTCATCTCTGACACGTGTCGTATCAGTGGTTTTCTTTCTTTGCTTGAAAGTCAAAAAAATGCGCTTAGCGCTTTGATAGGTTCCATCTTCTTCTTTCCATCGAGAACAGCCGGAAGATTACAAGAAATATCAAACCTCATCAAAAGAAGGAAGAGTCGGCAAACACTGTGTGACACAGCCTTCAATTATTAATTTGTTTACATAGGAATTAAAGCGCAATTGCTATTACATGACACAGGTTAACTACAAGGAACGCATGATTAATTTGTGGTATTGGTATAGTTGCTCTTGAGAGTGAGTGAGACTGTGACACATTTTATTTATTAGTTTAGATTGTTAGTTGGCTCGGGTACTGCATGCTAAAATCACTCTTTTTTTCTTCTTTTTTTGCGACAAGAGGTCTTTTAAAATATCACTATATATTTCATAACAACAGTTTTTGCTTACAAGTGACGCTAAACAGCTCGAGTGCGTAGGACGAAAAATGCAGTGAAAGGCAACATGGTGATGAGCACCAGCGACAGTTAGAAATAAGATGCAAGCATGCTCTCCTTGCCGAACGTCCCCGCGCGAATACGAGCTAGATATCTGCATATATGAACGAGCTTCTAAAGTGCTATCCATGGCTCCGTACTACGTACGTTAGGAGGGGTGCCGCGTTTTGAGGTGCAAGCCTCCGAAGCGTCAGAACTACTGGTAAAGCTCGCCACACCGAGCTTGGGTTGGTAATACTTCTATTAATAGCGCCTTCCGTCGTGAACAGTATGATATGAGAGCAGCACAGCAATGTAGACTGTGTTCTACCTGGTGGTAGACGACATACGCATTGAAAAAAAAATGGCATCACGTTCCTGCGCGTATGTGTGAGTGTATGTATTGATAGTGCTTAGCGGGCGTGTCTCTGCCGCAGTATTGAAACGCTACCTACCTTCCTGATCTGAACTACAAACCAAAGGTGAGACACTGGCGGCAGTACGGAGGAATCGGCGCTGCATTTCTGAAGGCAGTCTAAAGACAGCGGGAATTGTCTATTAGCCAGGCCAAGTAATTAATTCGCTCTCATCAACTCAGGGCAAATAGAGGGGAGGCTTTTCGTGCGCGATAATTAAGTGCCTGCGGCGATGTGGATTCATTTCGGACTCTGGGAAGCGCATGCATGAGCGCACGTGACCCACTTCGACATTGACATTTCATTACCCTGCACAAAAAGCGGCCATTCACTTTTGCATTAAGCTGTTAACAACGAATAAATTACTCCTATTGACAAGTAATCTATTACCATTGTCGTTGGACGGAGTTCATTAGGACATTATGCACCCAGTGGCTCCGTTTTGCCATCATTAGGCTTTTGCTTTTCAGTTTGGTTCGGATAGAAAAGCAGCGTTTCTGACCTGCGTGGCGCAAGTCTAAAAAACGTGGAAGTCCGGAAGGTATGCCTTCATCCAGAAGTGTATTCATATTGAAATACCTGCACTGTAGGACCAAACCACGAAAGCTTGTAGTATATCTTCAGTTCGCACGACCCGGCGCTTCTCCACGACGACTCATTGCATATGTCGGTCGTGCTTCACCTTATCTCTTCATTATGCCCTCCTCTCTGACCAGTAGATATGCTGCGCAGGCGTCAACCTTAGTTGCCGTTGTTGAAAATACTGTGACAGACTTCAAACGTTCCAGGACAGTGATATATATATATATAAACAACCCAAAGCGACTGTCGGGCCTGATCGACTGGAAAGCTCCCTGCCTTTTGAGTGGACTGGAGAGCTTCACCACCCTCTACTTCTCGCAAACCATAAAACTAAGAATAGGCCTATCAAAGCAGTGTTGGACACCTACCATTGGGTTTAGTGTTGGAGCAACGCTTGCATCTCTCTTGACGCCACTGCCACACTGTCGCTGAGATTCCGCTCAACCGAATGCATCTTGCTCCCTAAGCCTTGCTTGGGTGGTCCCCACAACGTTATCTGTAGTAGAAACTGGTCAACTGCTTCAGCTCAAATAATACGTTGCAGTAATTACTGTTGCATGCGCTCATTGCTTGATCATTGCAATTGCACAGTTCTGTACGCGTGCTTGGTGCAACGCTAGCAAACGTTCGGCAACACTTTGAGGCGTTATCCTCCTCCTCCAGCGTTTATAAAAAGGCCGCGCAGAACGCGTTCGGTTGCTGTTCCACTGGCTGACGAAGTGACAGTGTGGCTAGCCCTGTTTCGCTGCCCGCTGTGTGCTCTGACGTCCCCAGATGGCAGCAGTTACAAAAAATTGAAATCTTGAATTTTGCGCTCATGCGCCAGGCACCTACATACTTTGAGAATGCCATGAAAACTATTTGTTAAGCATTTCTGACAACATCAATTAAGCGAATCCATCCACTACAAGAAGAATTTGTGACGACGGCCCAAGCGATGCTCGTAGCACGAACCTGATGAAAACACTCCTGATCCAAGGGGGACACTAGAGTCTGCTGGGAGAGCGGAAATTCACGCTCGTTCGGTGTGCGATCGCTGGTGCTTACCTTTTAACGAACACGAGTACAGCTCTTCCTCCTTAGTCCCCACAGAGTACGCAAAGCCGGTTCGCTTGATAGCAACGTAGGAGGAAATGCCGTACTCGTTGCGCACCCGGGAGAACCGCAGCTGCTCTCGATTCGTATTTCTTCGTGCTTCCGGCATTTTTTCGTCGTCGGTAACATCGTTTTGCTCAGAAGCAACGCCACTCACAGAAGCAGAACACCTGAGTTTCCTTTACAGGGCCCCTGAGGCCTCCTCGTAAATCCCATCGCAAGGTGCGGTGTATCCGCCGGAAGCGTGTTGCTCACGGCAACAGATAGCAAGAAGAACGGTTTGGCATGCATTCGCGCGTAGTTATATCTCGCAGAAACCTTTCCCATATCATCGTCATGGTATTTTGTCAGAGAACCCGGGAAACTTCTTTGTTTGCGTTGGCAGCGGAAGTGGGTGGACGGCCAGGTTCATTACGGTGAAGCCAGAGTGTTCATCGTCAGTCGGAGGTTGCTTAGATGTTGTGGGATCACATCGCTGCATGAACGGAAGATGAAAGATCCAAGAGATAACGTCCTTACCTTGAACAGTGTTTTGATAAGTGCTTGAGTTGCTTTGATGGATTATATGGCTTCGTGTTTGAGTGACGGATGTTGCGATTCAGAACCTTTCTTTTGGTCTTGATCGTAACGCCGAAACGTTGCCACATTTATCCAAGGATAGCATTCGCGTGTGAAGTTTCATGCGATTGCGCTGTTGGTCACAGTAATCTTTTCACAGTAATCTGTTGGTCACAGTAATTTCTTCACTATATATACTGCGCATTGTTCCTGGGGCATAGGCGCCACTTTTCTTTGTAACGCACACGTGCTTAGAGAGAGGAAAAACGGGGAACATACACAACGAACGGGAACATCTGCTTCGGTAGCCAGAGACGAGTCCTGATATCAGTTTTTCCCGACTTTCAGGTCAAATGCGCAAGGTGAGAGGAACAACCACATTCCAAACTGAAGGTTCTTCAGACAGTGAACTGCAACTCGGGAGGCAACAGGTACTTTACAGTGTGAGCGGCAGGTGTGCCACGACAACAAAACTGAGATGTTCGGTGTAAACGTCTTGAAACCTCACTCAACCTGGAATGAAGCGGTAATGGGCAGGGTATGGCTGTAGTCCAGGATAACATTTACGGGAAAGAAGAAAATAGCAGTTTCTCGCTTCTAACTTTCTTTTATCAAGTTGTACAACCTTGCGAAGGAACTTCTGTGCTGCATGGCGCAGTCACTGATCTAAGTCACCTTCTCGTTCCCAGCCTCAATTGGATTCCCAGACCCAGCCGCGAGGTAGTCCAGGTTCATGGTAACGCTTCGATGGCAGAGCGAAACGAATGACCTGTTGCATGACGCCATGTTAAGAGCATAGAACACGTTGCGCATTACAAATCCACGTTAACAGTCGCCGTTTCATGCAAAAGCAAGAATTCCTACAATGGTCATTACTACTCCAGAAATCGCAGTTCGGAATAGAACTCTCAGCATGCACATTTCAGCACAGTGTTTTGTTTTTAAAAAGCGGCAGGAAAAACTGTACCAGGTTTCTTTGCTTCACTTATAATACAAGTGGATGGTGTAGTTATATGCGCGAAGCCACCTCGGCTTAATATCACTTGGAGACATCAATCAGCTGGGGAAAAAAGTTTTCTTTCCTCCATGTCAACGAAGCACAGCAGATCAACGGGTGGTGAAGAGAAAGCTTTGCCATTCTTCCTGAAAAGTAACGTGCGGATAAGCGATCACTGCAATGTTAGCCATTCTTCTTTTATGCTGTACCTGACCGGGCTCACGGTGCTCACGGTGCCTTCCTATGCCTCCTATTTTGGAGGCATAGGAAGTTTCGGTCTTGTCCCCTGTGGAGTTGCATGAAGAAAAGAAAGGAGAAAGCTTGCGATGGTAACAAAATAGCAAATGGGAAGCTCTCATATTTTAGTACCTTCGCAAGCTTTTTCCAAAATAGCAAATGGGAATCTTTCATAACATTTCTTATTGTATAAACCGTGTGTGTATATTACCTCTCCCCTTATCCTCTATTCCTGTCCCCTCACCTCTTTCACTTCATTTCTCCATTCTGCCTGCTATCCTTTATTTCCGCGCCCCCAGCTCAGGTGCTTCAGTATTGATGACATATGCCGGGGCTAGCAAAAATCTTTTCCTTCCTTTTTATTACTATTTAATAAAACCACATACTACTACTACTAATCTCTCATAGAGTGCCATACATATTGTGCCTCAAGCAAAAGTTGTCAAACATCGGTGGTACCTTAATGCTATTGGGCAAAGGAAGCTGAGGAAACCGGAGACACGTGGAGGGTCTAAAGATGAGGGCACTACTGAGACGAAAGTAGCGCGTATTTAATATGTAAACACCCGGTGCAAACAAGTGCACCGGAGCTTCGCGGCCATAGGGCCGGCGTCGTGCGGCTCGGCGCCGCGCAGGTCAGTAGTTCCCATTCTGGTTGCGTCAACAACCTTTGCTTGCTCGTGTACATTGCTTGCTGCGCGCCTCTCACGACATTCTCTGGCTGCTCAGTGTGCTAACAGAGCGCGTAAGGAGTATGATCCCTAAAATGCCTTTTTGTGCACTTTTTGACGAACTTCGTTTCTGCACATTTCGTCAGTTATGGCATGAAATCTCTAGCAGCACATTTGATTTTTTTATTCTTAAGAATGGAGGAACCCAAGATGATACAGAAGTAAGTAAGGATAATTTTTATCATCGTAGAGCAAGTCGATGATAAATAAACGCATGCAGTAATGCTCTGCGAACGCTAGTGGAACTCTTCTAGAGCAGTTGATGCTACTTCAGAGAGAAGAGGGTGTAACTTGTCGGTGATATTTCTGCTCACTGACTTTATTTAGCCGTTGTGATCCCGCAGTACAATTTCAATTCAAGATCTTCCCTTCTTTTAGGGTCATTGAGAAGCACTGATGTGTTAATACAATATATTTTATCAGAAAATAAGTGTTGTTAAATATTCTGAATTCCAAGGTATTGAAATGGCCTTTCTTCGAGATAAGATATGTAAACCATCTGTCTTGCTCGTAGTATAGCTGGTCCTTTCCTGCTCTGTGCAGTCACAGTGTGACGACGGCGCCCGAAGCGTTACCTTTTTCCACCTGACAAATCCTCGGGATATGTCCACTAAGCACAGCTATAAAACTCATGGAGGAGTGCTTACGTGGATAGACTTCATATTTATATACTGGGGTGTAAATAAATTAGAGATTGACGCGAACCAACATCTTGCGCCTCGTGCACATGCAATAATTTCCCTCTCAAGCCGCGTATGTTCGCTGCGAAATTGTTTGCGAATCGTGAAATCTGCGAACACTGCTTCGTCGTAATTGCAACAGGAATGGAAAGCGCAGGTGGCGCCACCAGATAAGGAGAGCCAATTTAAAATTGAGCGGGGAGGGCGAATCCCGAATGCACTCGACTGCCGCGGCGATGTTAAACTTGGAAGACTTTCCATAAGACGAACGAGTGGTCTGTCCTCACGTTCTAAGCTGCTTCGCATGAATTTGTACACGGGGCAAATGCGCTACGCCTTCCTTAGTTCCACGCCTTCTCGCTTGCCTGCCCCATAGCGATAAGCTAAACATTTTTTCAAAACAGGTCCTACTAACTCACCCACACCAAGCCACACTTTCTGGATAAACATTCAGCTCGCCGCTGTTCCAGTTAAGTGAATTGTTTTAAAGATTGGGTTTTCTTTAATTAAACTTTGTGCTGAATTAATCATTCCAAGCTTCTTTTATTCGCCCCAGCAAAGGGGTAATCACCAATTTCGCCTAAACAATCAAATAAACAGATGCCGGAGCTTGCTGCATCTAATGGTAGCAAGCATTTCCTCTGAATTATTGACTGATTTCCCTCAGTACTATTTCGTGTTAAATGCACACGCATACTTTCGGTTCTATTCCATCAAGCTTTCTCGAAGAAGTTTTTGCTTCCTCATTAAGGCAGCAAAGTTTTTGCAAAAGTTACTGATCTGCGGCAAAACTTTTATCCTAACACACATACACTAAGAATTATATTAAGCACTGCTCTTTTGCTACTCGAACTTTTTTTAGGCATTTTTCGAAGCGTTTCATTAGGTGTGCAAGCTATTAGATATAAAGTACAACAAAAACTACTGCAGCTACTACTACAATACCTTGAAACGATGTTCAGCCTGACTCAGAACACAGCAAACTTACTGACCTGTGTCATTGTGAGCACGTGCGAGTCTGGCTATTTCGGTGCTTCAGCGGGGTTGGCGGCATAAGTGCTCTCTGGTTTGATGCGGAGTGACATGACTTGGAAGAGACCTATTTCAAGAAAGTGGTTAACACCATCCAATCCATTCTAGGCAGTGCTGCAGCCGTACTGCTAACGATTTCATGCTTACATCTACTCTCGATGAAGAGAGGGGCTGCAATTTTTAAGAGCGTTAGCTTTTGCTCATCATGTTTCTCGATTTGTTGGTGTCTGCTACCACCTGCCTTCGGCGTGTACTTTCTTAGTGCGAAGAATTCAATATGGCGGCCCCATAGTAAATCGATATCGCAACCCAATTAGTGATTGATTGGTGACGTCCCTGATATAGCAAATTGGTGATCGATTGGTGACGTCATTTAAAAATGCAAGATGTCGGCCAATAATGGTAATTAATTGATGGCGTCAATAAATAATCCAAGATGCCCGTCGACTTAGGCCGCCACGTGACTATGACATCATAATCTAAGATGGCGGCCAAATTAGGGCACCAATGATGACTTCAAAATCTAATGTGGCGGACAGAAGTGAAACCACGTGATTATGACGTCATATCAATTCTAGTAAACCAGGGAGCGAACGCTCGTTGCTTCAACGTCTTCCAGACGGTGGCGGTAACTTTCTTTCTTAAAAACTTACTGTTTTGTTGAGATAGCGCAAGAATTGTCGTCACAATAAAACCCCGCCGATGTCCAAGGTAAAATTTGCTGACTGTTCGAGAAAGGATACGTGACATTCTAAGCTCGCCACAACCTGCCCTGATGGGTAACCCTGATTGGTCGAGAGATGTCACGTGACACTGTGACGTGACACGTGACACTGTCACGTGACACTGTGGCAGATGGCAATTAAATTACTGGTTGGTCCAGACAGGTCCCGTGAGTTTGTGACGTCATCCGAATATGTTTACTGGGTTATGAACAAACTAGTTTCTAGACAGCAATCTACACAAGGAATTGAAATTAAAATTCAGAAAAAAAGGTTAATACTGCAAATGTCTGCACCACCACAGCATAGCGGATACCAGCAACTGCAGCAAGCAGTCTGAATAAGGAACTTGGTGGGCTAAAAATTAAAAAAAATGACGCAAATACGCACAGAAGTTGCAACAGAATCTGCGCTAACTGTGAGATTTAATACCATCGTAGTCGAATTTTGTGTGCAGTTAAGGGTCTGCATAGTTTTTATTCTTTATTTTGCACGGCACGGTAACTGCTCCCGTGAATTCCAATAGCCCTGCGGAAGTAATAAATAAATACGCTCGCTCACTTGATGCCGTGCATTGCTGCATAACAGACAGGCAGGAATTTTACAATTGTCTGTAGAAGTAAAAAATGAGGTTCTGGAATTGTTCGACAAAGAACTCTGCTATATTGAGATATGTGTTCCTGGCGATAAAAAAAGAAACCAAGTCACCCATGAGTAGAATGTACCTCATATTTTAAAACTGCAAATAAAATAAAGTACAATTGTATAGCACAAAGTTCAACGCAGGATACGACTGCCGATGAACGGCAATCGGCACTGAAAGGAGCAACTGAGAAGCAAGATCATTAAGACGACACGGCCTCGTCAGTAGTAGAATTTTCTAGCGGACAAAACTGTCACTGGATCTTTCGCAACCTCTTGAGATCAAAAGGCAGGAAATTCGAGGCAAAGAGAAGTGCAAAATACCTGTCCAGGTGATCAAAGGCTGAACGAGTACACGTCTCCGTTTCGCTATCTGAAGACAAAGGTGTAGTGAATCCTGTAGGTGTGGAGACCTCGCGAGACGCAGAGATGGAATACCGCTACCATTTAAACTTGTCCTTTAGTTTTTCGCAGCTCGCTAAGAAGACAAAGTGCTGAAAGTCTAGGGGGCCTATGACACAAAGGGAGCTGTGCAGTAGACAAGACCTCAATCACAGCGTCTGAGAGGAAAGTCTTCTTTGTCTGACAACGAATTGAACGAGAAAGAAAGCACATACAAAATGCTGCCGTAACACATACTGGTCAGCATTGAAGATGAAATGCTCCGAGGATAGAAAAGATAGTCAGATGAATCCTTACTTCCATCAGATGCGTTCAGATTGCACACGAACGGCGCAACGAGCCACTGGGATCCCATTCTCTCTTTGTAAACCGACACTAACTGCAACTAGCACTTATTCGGTAGAGCACATTAACGGTCTCCTTTGTGCTGAACGCTAACCAACCTCAACCATTTCGCCTTGTTCTCGGGTTTCGGTCGATTGGGTAGAAGAGGTGTTTACATCGAGAGATTGGGCTGCGGAAAGTAAGGATAGAGGAATGCTTTTCGGGCCTGTCGTAAAGAAGACAGCAGGAAGCAGGAAGAAATCGCGCCAGATGAGACGCAGGCACAGAAATCCTGCAAGTGCCGTGGTTCTCCAGTTGTAGTGCTACCGTCGCGCTCTCGGGTTGAGCATAGAAAAGACAGTTCTAACAATGGGTGCTCCCTCGTGTGGTGTCTCTTTGCTGATGCCGAGTAATGCCGCCGGTTACAGAGCAGCGGGCAAGAAATGGAAGAAGAGGATGAGAGAGGGGAGGGTAAAAGGGAAGGGAGGGGGCAAGGGAAGTGTACGAAGGGCAAGAAGACCTTTTTAGTGAGTGATGCGACAAAGGGAATGAAGGCTCAGACAAAATTAAAAAATTGGTTTAGAGGGGAGGGCGGGGGGGGGGGGGGGGGGATGAGACAGCGGCGGCGAGGGTTAATTAGTAATTATATATCTTAATTGGAAGGTACGTAAACCCACAGGGGGAGCGAGGCCAGATAAAGTAAAAGTAATGCGAGAAGGCCTTAGTGATACCAGTTTAGAATAACTTTTTAATAAAATTCAGAAGAGGAAGAATTAGCTTTTACAAAACGTAAGCTTGTGTCATTTGCTTTCTAGTGATGGAAGTAGGAATTTGTGTCTTGTCAACAGTGGTGCCTTCTGCTTTGAATTTAGTGCTTATCAGGCTCTGAAAATTTTGAAAGGTAAGACATTACTACATTTAGATGTTCAAACTGAGTCGCAAACCATACGTTCGACTGCAGCAGTCACGAAGCATTACTGGAGTTTGTTACGAAGGTAAACGGAGTTCACATCGTTCGAACAACTACAAGTCCGATTGCATTCTAAAGCTTCACCTGCATGACTCAAAAGCATCTCATGAATCCCAAATAAGTTATTTACAAGTCTTATAGCAGTCAAACTTCAGAGGTCCACACAGGCAAGAACACCGGCGTTTCTAGCTACGTCAAGAAAATATCGACCATTCGGGTTTTAAGCTCATAGAGAAAAGATTTAAAAATTTTAGGGGCGATCACTGTCGGAAGTTCGATAGCACTTTTTGTTTAATCGCGAGTCTTTCCCAATTCTGGTCCTATCCCAAATTCCGATTCTATTCCAATCTGAACTTATTGTTTTTCACTCTCCAATCTACTACAATTATGATTCTTTTCCCATACAAGCTACGTAACTATGCAAATTGCGTCACATTGCTGGATCGATTGGAGTCCTCATAGCTCATACTGGTGCAGTGGCGCTTCGCTCAAACGATGCGCGTCTGCACTGGCAGGTGGCTATTTCAAACACGGCAGCAGGTGGTGCTTGTCAGACACAGGTTGCTCGTCCCGAGGAATCCGAGTAAGAGCAGGTCCCGGAAGACTCAAATTTGCGCACATAGTTCTCCGGGAGGCTATACATTTTTTATGTGGACCTTGTGTTGTCTGAGTAATTTTAAAATTAGTTGGTTTTTTGGGGAAAGGAAATGGCGCAGTATCTGTCTCACATCTCGGCGGACACATGAACCGCGCCGTAAGGAAATGAATAAAGGTGGGACTGAGTGAAGAAAGGTAGAAATAGGCGCAGTAGTGGAAGGCTCCGGAATAGTTCGACCACCTGGGGATCTTTAACGCGCACTGACATCGCACAGCACACGGGCGCCTTGGCGTTTCGCCTCCATCGAAACACGGCCGCCGCGGTCGGGTTCGAACCCGGGTACTCCGGATCTGTAGCCGAGTGCGCTAACCACTGAGCCACCGCGGCGGATCTGAGTAATTTTCTTAGACAAGTATTTTCTTTTTGGTGAATCATTAAGCATCCGGCGTCTCCCTCCACGCCCCTACAAGTGGAGATGGGGACGGTTGAGACGCGGCAGGTGGAGAGAGGCAAATTTCCTTAAACACCACCCAGCAGGTGGAGGCTTCACACACATATCGACGCCGCTACGAGAGAGTTTCCGCCTTCATGACCCATGACATGATAAAACATGACAGATAGTTATAAGAACTGATGTGGTGAAGCTGCGACAGCAGGAGGATTTTGCCATTCGCCTTGCAGTGGCTGCCTCGTCATTGCATCTTTGAATTTTCTTTCACCGTCACTTTTGCGTTCCTCTGGTGCTCGGGCTTCTAGTGGGTGGAGCTTCTGGATTGTGATAGTAAGTGCGTGGTGGTTCGTGTAGTCAGGACATCAATCACAGCGTCTGAGTGGAAAGTCCTCTTTGTCTTACCACGAATCGAACGAGAAAGAAAGCACATACAGAATGTTGCCGGTACACATACTGATCAGCCTTGCTCTGCTCTGCTGAGCCTTCTGGAGATTAAAAGTATGTGAGGCTTCTTTGGGGTGAAATCTAGGAGGAGGGGGGGGGGGGGGGGGAGGCGGCTTGATTTTATGTTCGCACACCCCAATGCAAGCGTTGCTTCTTTCTTCTCACACGCCGACGCCGGAATTTCTTGCTCTGCATCAGCTTGTTTCTGCATCAAGTCTTCTTAAGAGTTTAGAATAAAATTGGGGCTGCATCCTAACCTCACGTTGTGAACAGCCTTATCTGGACGTAACGTGCAATTTCCGGCGCTACGAATTTGTACGCAACGCGTCTACTTTAGCAGCAGCCAGCAAAGCATGCTGCTTCTCAGGACGCAAAAATCAGCAACCGCGGACATGTGTTCAGTGTGACAGAGAGAACCGCTAGTATAATTATCGTATTCGAGGAAACGTCACGAGTGTGTGAAATAGATTAAGTTCCGTGTCCGCCCCAAGGCAACTTTGGTCGTTAAGAGAGAGTGAGGTAGCGAAAGCTTTCTTTTAAAGCAATATTGAGCGTCAAGGATCACTTGGGCCAGGGTAACCAAGGCCATCTGGTCCGTTAGCTGGACGGAGGTTAGCCAAGCCTTGCATGTTGAGGGAGAAGTGGACGGGAAAAGAGGGGAAGGAATGGAAACGGGGCCGAAAAAAAAAAGCAATGTTTCAAATCAGCATAGAATTCGGGACAATTCGGGCAAGTGGGGCAGTGTCGGATACGGTAAAGGTAAGAACGTTATATTTCGGTTCTCATAACAAAAACGTCCTTGCTATATCAGCGCATTAATAAAATTCGGAGAAGCGAATATATGTAATCATAAACTGGGAACATTCTGCAAGGCTGATAACATCGCAGAAAAAACCAACACCTGAAGCCTGATTAAGGGTGCGTAGTAAGTGAAGCTAGACGGATAGATATTTTTCCGGAATACGTTTGCTTCCCCGCAAAAGAGCCTGCGTTTTAGACGTGCACAGTGATGATCATCAAATGGGTACCGATGGAAACGACGTGACAACCTTTCGTCCACAGCAGATTCCGGTTACCACCACGCTGCAGCTTCATCAGCCGCCGTCTAGCAAGCTGCCTGGCATGACCAGGCCAGCAGACGTTTCCCCGGTTGCTGTCCTGGCGCCCAAGCCACCTCCAATTACCGCTACCTCACCAGCGTTCCCCTCCGTGAACAGCTCGGAGCCTGTGGCAGGGGCGCCACTCGTGCGGCTGGCTGCTACGTTCAAGCCAATCAGTCCATGGCTGTATCAGATAGCAGCTTATCAGCCCGAGAACGGCGGGCCGCATCTTTCCCTCCCTCGTTCCCCTTCCCCTCTTTCGTTTCGTGGCCTTTAAAAAGGAAAGGAATAAACTGCCGAGGGGCTTTTTTCTTCGTCGGCACAGCACCTTGCTGCAATGTGAGCCTATTCCCTTTAGACGTACGATATATGGTGTCAGAAGTGCCGAAGCCCCGCCGATATGGATATTGTCAAGCCTCAAGAGCCGCACGTCCTCAAGAGCCTCAAGCCTCAAGAGCCGCACGCTGTTCGCGTGTCCCAGGAGCCTCATGCAGTCCACCACACCAATTTCCCCGCCTCGCATCTCACTGCGCCTCTCGTAGCTACCCGTCTGGTCAACGGGAAGCTCGAACCGGCAACAGGTGCACGACTCTCGGTACCCCCACACACCTGGTTATCCCTGCTGCGCCGCGCCTAATGCGCCGGCCGGCAGCGGCTGCACTTGAACCTCCGGCACTGGGTTCACTTAGCAGGTTGTCCCACCTTCTTCACCTGCCTCGAAGCGTCCCTCGACGGCCCCCGAAAGCTCGGCCGCAACGCCACAGCTAAGGTCGCCCGCATGAGCCTCGCCTTCGGACACCAGACGCCCTGCCCGATTCTTCACATACCGGCTTCACGTACCGACTCATCATAGCGACCGGTAGCGACCCACGCGGCCGGGGCTAGCGCAATGCCGAAGGGGGCCGAAGTTTCCCCAGCACGCGCTCGTGCAACGCTCGGGACCTTGTATAGCCAGGGCCGGACGCTGCCGCCGCCGCTCCGCTGCTGTCCCTTCTCCGGCAACCTCATTAAATGCAGCCAAGGTCGCCTTGCCGGGCGACCTCCACAGCGTGAATCATATTACATGCACTCTATGCAGATATGAAGGCTTGCAGTCGGGAGGATGCTGTTACGAGAGTGCAAGAGGAATGCTACTAGAACGGCAAGGTCTCTTTGGTAAAAAATTATTTCCTAGACAGGCCATATATGGAGGGCATTTATCAAATTCTTACTGTTGATGACTGTAACATTTAGGAGTACTTATGTGCAAGTGATAATTTTTTAATTCCTACGCTCTCTTACTTTGCATAGCCAGGTTGTGTAGCTTGATGTATCGAATTAAATAAAATATGCATCGGCGTGCTGACATGACATTTATGATAGAAAAAGTAGCAGACCAAAAATGACTAACCATTTTTCTGACATATTCGACAATATCATATATGAGCTCATGCAGGAAATTTAATTTTGACTCAATATCCAAATACTAGCTTATGTTGCACTCTCTCAGAAAATCAGCATAGATTTCAATTATTAATCTTTTGAAACACATTTCGTTTTCCGGGCCATACGACCACATAAGTACAACTTGCTGTGTAGCCTTAGATCTCGCGTGCAAGGAAAAGTCCTTTAATCCAAATGTTACGAAACGAGCCCGCATATTACAGAGATATGCAATCAATTTACAGCGGAATCTAGCCGCCATAAACTGTCGTCCTTTAGGTCCTCATACATACCTTTGCTTTATTTCCCGCTTTGGTATTTATAGTTACTTGAGCTTTCCGCTCGAGAAAGGTGCGTCACAACTGAATGTTTTGTTTTTGAAAAAAAGTTGTCAGGACTTTTTCCATCTCAATATTTTCACAAGGACTAGGTATACTTTTCATTAGCGAAGAACATGAGGCTTCATGGAGGAGACCGAGCATATGAGCAAAAACACGACAGAACTTCAGCAAAAATACTACAAAATATTTTGTAGTTTTTTCGTAACAAAAATCTTTCTGGCGTTTTGTATTACGTTTTGTTGTTCTGTACTTTTTATTCAATAATTTTGTGTAGTCGGTATTTCTTCAGTATTTTTTATAGTAACTACAAAACTATTGTTGGGGGGGGGGGGTGGTCACTCCAAAAATTTCTGTTATCGCTTCATGTTTCTAATGAAAACCATTACAGAAAACCTGTTGTGGTGACAGAAACTTTTCCGTTGTGTTTTTCAACTGGAATGGTACACCTACATCAAAAACATTGACGAGGGCTTGATATAAGTAGTGCATATAAATGTAAAAAAATTAAACGACGCAACCAGCACACCAAAGACGTCACAGTAACTAATGGAGTATTTCATTCGACGATCCCTACCAACTTTTCTTAGACCGCGAAACCGGAGAGCGTGTTTCAATGAGGGATTTGGATTCTTATCATTAGTTCTGCCTTATTAAACCACGACGGACAATGTGTTCCATCAGCGATTTACGACGACGCTCCAAATGACCGATTGGAATACACCTCAAGGCACACGCTGAAGCCAAACCGTCAGTAAAGTAGTCAACATGGCTGACTTCAAGCAGTTGTTCGTAGTAAACCATTGCACCCTTGTTCTGTGCTCTTTACTGTCTTTCAGAACGACAGTGATGGCTGTACAGGGCTCTCTTTCAGGGGGCAATTTCCACATCAGTCCACAGTCTGTCTCAAAAATATGCTGCCTAGTACGTGGTTAGGCCGTGCTGCAAAGACACCTTATTGTGGGAGAAAAAGTTTTAACAAAACGGCATCACTTTTCTCGGCTTATGGGCCTTATAAAAAAAAAACAGCCCCACAGATACGTCAAAGGACAATCCTCAATTATGTGGCGGACCACGAAGTGAGCCCCATATTTTTAATGCAGACTACAAGCAAGATTGTTTCATTTCTAACTGGAAAGTCTGCTATTTTTTGTGGGGCTGTTAGGACAGGCTGGCATGCAAGAGGGAGAGAGAGAGAGACTCTTTAATGAAGAAACAGAGAATTTAGCCGGCGTTTCAATATCGCTGGCATGCTACACTCAATTTCCCCTGCTCGATTGTTGAGTAGTAAATCACTACCTTCACTATTTACTATGTCCTCCTTTCAGCCGCCTAATATGATTGGTGAGTGCAAGATGGCACGTCAATGAAAGCATTGGCTGATTGCGGATCGATCGCAGTGATGAAGACGCCAGAGAAGGTTTTTAAGTCGTGGGACACTCCTCGGATAAGCACTCATATGGCTCTAAGTTGCCGACACCATGCTAGAAATTTGAATACGACCGAGTTTCTATTTGTTTTTTTACATATGTTTTTATTTTATTTACATTTTCAGGTATACAACTCACATTACTACTGTGATGGGATGACAAAATAAAGGGTATTAGCAGGTGTTCAGATGATCTTCGATGAGGGATTTGTAGTCTCCGACATGTAAGACGGCCGTCACTTTGAATTGAAGGCAATTTCAGTCTCGGATTGTTGTGAGAAAAAAAAAGTACCATTCCACGTTTCGGCGCTAGCTTGATATTGCTACGGTTGTGCTTGTGCTTGGAACGCTCGTGCTTGGTGCGCTCGCGCTTGGAACGCGAAGAGGACGAAGTGCGTTTCTGCTGCTGCGCTTCGCGGACCCGGTTGTTCGGCTGCGTGGCTGTAAGCTGTTTCCCTGTAAATATATTTTTCCCTTTTGGTGTGCACATCTTCACGTTACATTATTGGTGGAGGAGCCGGGTACAGCCACAGCAAGCACGGAACTTCGCAGCGGTCGTCGGCTCGCCGGCTCTTCAACCATGACCAGCGAAGGGGCCGCTCCGTCGGCGTCCGCCAACCCGGCGTTCATCATTGCCCATCCGAGAGATCCTGGGACCTTCAACGGAACGGACGGCGTCGACGTGGAGGACTGGCTCGCAATGTACGAGCGCGTGAGCACACACAACAGGTGGGACCCGACCCTAAAGTTGGCCAACGTCATCTTCTACCTGACGGGCACTGCCAGGGTATGGTTCGAGACCCACGAGGATGAACTCACCAGCTGGGATCTCTGCAAGCGCAAG
Organism: Amblyomma americanum; assembly: GCF_052857255.1. Classification (NCBI taxonomy): domain Eukaryota; kingdom Metazoa; phylum Arthropoda; class Arachnida; order Ixodida; family Ixodidae; genus Amblyomma; species Amblyomma americanum. Next base: position 142,471,317 of record NC_135499.1, on the reverse strand, counting down.
CTTTGTGACCTGTTTGGTAAGCCATTCGGGCGTCAGCTCGCTGCGAAGAAGGAGCTCGCATGCCGTGCACAAACGTCCACAGAGTCCTATGTATCATACATTCAGGACATATTAGCTCTCTGCATGAAAGTCGACGCCACTATGTCAGAGTGCGACAAAGTAGGTCACGTGCTCAAAGGCATCGCAGATGACGCCTTTAACCTTCTTGTATACAAGGACTGCGGAACGGTTGACGCAATCATCAAGGAATGCCGCCGGTTCGAACAAGCGAAGAGCCGCCGAATTTCTCCGCAGTTCACGCGGTTGCCGAATACGACTGCGACGTCGTCCTGTGTAGACTCGACTCCACCGAGCCGTCTGCCGACATCTGAGAGCCTGACACGACTTGTGCGCCAAGAAGTAGAGGCACTGTTCCCCGTTGCGTTTCATCCACCCGCAACAGACAGTACTCCAGCAGTATCCCTTATACAGGCTGTCGTTCGCAAAGAATTTGCCAATCTTGGGATTCAACCTGTTTGCTCAGTTAGTGCCCCATATGCTCGCCGCATGTCCCCGGAGCTCGGTTCTGAACGTGCATACTACCCTCGACGCAGCCGCAATCCAGATGAATGGAGAACACCTGATGACAGGCCTATCTGCTTTAACTGCTCCCGAGTTGGCCACATATCTCGACACTGCCGAAGCCGTCCGTCCTCGACCTACAGCCGCTACCCGCCGGGTTCTGCATATTCCCGCCGCTCTCCCTCGCCCTCGGAAACGACCTCTTCTGGCCACAACGCTCAGACCCCGCTTACCAACCGTTCGTCGTCACCTCAGCGCCGTCGATCTCCATCGCCCCGACCTCGCCGCCCTTCGTCGCCGGCCCCATATGCCCGCTCCCGGTCGGAAAACTGATGGCTGCAGCGTCTGGGGGTGATGCTGCTCTGACGACCCGACCAGAAAACCCTCCTTTAACTCTTCATGCTCATCGGAACATCCTTAACGTCGACGTGGACGGGGTCCCTGTTACCGCTCTGATCGACACTGGAGCGCACGTCTCAGTCATGAATGCTCGTCTTCGCCGTCGCCTAAGGAAAGTGCTCACTCCTGCCACCTCAACTGTGGTCCGTGTTGCAGATGGCGGTATGTCTATTGTCGTCGGAATGTGTACTGCTCGTGTTTCAATAGCCGGCCGCCATACTTCTGTGCTCTTCACTGTCCTCGAACACTGCCCTCATGACATCATTCTCGGCCTTGACTTTCTCACCGACCATTCCGCCCTTATAGATTGCGCCACAAGCATCGTTCAACTCGCTCTACCTGTTCCTTCAGAGCCACCGGATCCAATTGTTCACCGACTGTGCACCGCCGACTTTGTCCGCCTGGACCCCGATGCCGCCACTTATGTCCGTTTCTCCTCGGTCCCGCCAGTTCCCGATGGTGACTACATCATTACTCCGGTTCCTGATGTGCCCTTTACACGCAGTGTTGCCCTTGCGCATACAGTTGTCACCATGTCGGCAAATCAAGCGTCCCTTCCGGTTCTCAACTTTGCCTCTTACGTTCAGCCGCTCCCACAAGGTATGTCGCTCGCCACGCTGTGCCCTGCTGCCGAATGCGTCGTATCGGCGGTGAGAAGCGTCCCACCCTCGTCGAACTGCCGCGACTCTGACGTCCCACCACCTGATGAATATGCAAAAATGATTGCTGCTGATCTCTTACCAGGGCAAGCTCACGACCTTCGGTATCTTCTGTCGTCTTTTCGCGACATCTTTGACTTCGATGACCGCCCTTTGGCTCGAACATCTGTGGTCACGCATCGCATCAACACCGGTGACGCAGCTCCTATTCACAGACGCCCCTACAGAGTGTCCAGTACAGAACGCACCATCATACAGCAAGAGGTGGACAAGATGCTCAGTAAAGACATCATAGAGCCCTCGTCGAGCCCTTGGGCCTCACCAGTTGTGCTGGTTAAAAAGAAGGACGGCAGCTGGCGCTTTTGCGTTGATTACCGGCACCTAAACAACATAACAAAAAAAGACGTCTATCCACTCCCAAGAATAGACGATGCTTTGGACTGCCTTCACGGAGCCAAATTTTTCTCTTCAATTGACCTTCGGTCCGGGTATTGGCAAATCTCTGTTGATGACAATGACCGCGAAAAGACGGCATTCGTCACACCGGACGGCTTATATCAGTTTAAAGTTATGCCATTCGGTCTCTGTAATGCGCCAGCTACCTTCGAAAGAATGATGGACTCCTTGCTTCGCGGCTTTAAATGGTCCACATGTCTATGTTACCTCGACGATGTTGTGGTCTTTTCGCCCACGTTTACCACGCACCTCGAAAGACTGGCGAGCATTCTTTCTGTCTTCCGTCGAGCCGGGCTACAGCTCAATTCGTCGAAATGTCAATTCGGTCGCCGCCAACTCACCATTCTCGGACATCTAGTCGACGCTTCTGGTGTCCGCCCGGATCCTGTTAAAGTTAAAGCCGTCAAGGACTTCCCTATTCCCCAGTCGTCTACGGATGTGCGCAGCTTCGTCGGCCTCTGCTCGTACTTCCGCCGTTTCATCAAAAATTTTGCCGGCACCGCTCGCCCCCTGACCGACCTTCTAAAGAAAGACACCCCTTTTACCTGGGGCCCTGCCCAAGAGGAGGCCTTTTCTTCGCTAGTCGACTTACTCACCTCCCCACCTATTCTGGCCCATTTTGATCCGTCGGCTCCGACTGAAGTTCGCACAGACGCCTGCGGTTATGGGATTGGCGCCGTGCTAGCCCAACGTCACCAAGGGCAAGAACGCGTTATTGCATATGCCAGCCGCCTCCTTTCTACAGCTGAGCGAAATTACTCAATTACAGAGCGCGAGTGTCTAGCTCTTGTTTGGGCCGTAGCTAAGTTCCGACCGTACCTGTTTGGCCGTCCATTATCCGTAGTGACCGATCACCACGCCCTTTGTTGGCTGTCTTCACTGAAAGACCCCACAGGCCGGCTCGGACGTTGGACGTTGCGCCTCCAAGAGTATTCTTACACTGTTCATTACAAGTCAGGGCGTCTCCATCAAGACGCCGACTGCCTGTCTCGGCACCCTGTAGAGCCGCCTGATCCTGGAGACAACGACCTCGGCCCGTGCCTCTTCGCTATCTCCGATCTGGTTAACATCGCGGACGAGCAGCGACAAGACTCTTCCTTGCGTATTCTCATTGATCGCCTCAACTGTGCCAGCCGAGATCCTTCATTGCAACTGTTCGTCATTCAGGATGGCGTCCTATACCGCCGCAACCTTCGTCCTGACGGACCTCCGCTCCTGCTAGTCGTTCCCCAGCGTCTCCGTTCATCTGTCCTAGCGGAACTACACGACCTACCGACCGCAGGCCACCTCGGCGTCTTCCGCACATACGATCGGGTCCGACGCCGCTTCTTTTGGCCTGGTCTGTACCGCTCTGTTCGGCGTTACGTTGCCTCCTGCGACCTCTGTCAACGCAGAAAGAGACCATCAACGTTGCCTGCTGGCCTTCTACAGCCTATTGACGTACCTCTCGAACCATTCTACCGTGTTGGACTCGACCTTCTCGGACCTTTCCCGACGTCCTGCTCCGGCAACCGTTGGATTGCTGTCGCGACCGACTATGCGACCCGGTACGCTATCACGCGTGCGTTACCAACAAGTTGCGCAACCGATGTCGCCGACTTCCTATTGCAGAACGTAATCCTTCACCACGGCGCTCCACACCAATTGCTGACGGACCGCGGCCGCTACTTTTTGTCCCGAGTAGTTGACGATATCCTCCGGTCCTGTGGCACGCAGCATAAGCTCACTACAGCTTACCATCCCCAGACGAACGGGCTTACCGAGCGCCTCAACAGGACTCTGACCGATATGCTATCCATGTATGTCTCGCCCGACCACCGCGATTGGGACGTTGCCTTGCCTTATGTAACATTTGCTTATAATTCGTCGCGGCATGATACCACCGGCTATTCTCCTTTCTACCTTCTGTTTGGTCGGCATCCTGCGCTGCCATTGGATACATTACTACCGAGTTCTACTGCCTCGACCACAGAGTATGCACGTGACGCCATCTCCCGAGCAACTATGGCCCGTGAAATCGCCCGAGACCGGCTCACCGCATCTCAGACCTACCAGAAGTCAGTTTACGACCGCCGGCATCGCCCAGTACACTATCCGCCGGGCTCACTCGTCCTCCTTTGGTCTCCTTCTCGCCATGTCGGTCTCTCTGAGAAACTTCTACGTCAGTACAGTGGCCCTTATCGAGTTCTCCGTCAGGTGACCGACGTGACCTACGAGATTACACCTCTTCATGCTCCGACGTCGTCCACTAGCCCTTTGACTGACGTCGTTCATGTAGTCCGTCTCAAACCGTACCACACACCTGCTACATCATCCACTTAGCACCGGGACGGTGCTTTTGCCGCCGGGAGTTATGCTACGGTTGTGCTTGTGCTTGGAACGCTCGTGCTTGGTGCGCTCGCGCTTGGAACGCGAAGAGGACGAAGTGCGTTTCTGCTGCTGCGCTTCGCGGACCCGGTTGTTCGGCTGCGTGGCTGTAAGCTGTTTCCCTGTAAATATATTTTTCCCTTTTGGTGTGCACATCTTCACGTTACAATATTATTAGAGAGCTTTAAGGTGACAATTACGTGAAATCCGATGAGGTCGAGTGATGGCGGCCACTTCACAAAAGATAGTGCGATAAAATTTGATACACGTAAACACAAGTGATTTTACGCCGACAGACCAGTTTAGGAAGATGAAGCCGAGATTTTTTGCAGTAGAAATTCATGTGCGATAAGAATATTAAGAACAAATGCAACTAGCAGAATAATCCTGAACCAATTTTAGCGATCTGAGAAGCTTATCATAGAGAAGATTATTCGCGGCACATGGGAACTAAAGTTTAAAACGTATAACTCTTAAGTAAGCATGACGTTTTGAAGAACGGCGGCTTAAGAAAAAGTTACGAATTTACCCTAAAATTTGATGGTGGTGAATCTGATGAGACCATGTCAAATATTCACCTAAGTGGATATCAAGCTACTTGCAGGAGTAAACTGACATAACATGTGTGTTGTGAATACCACACTTATAGTTGGCTGCAGGTGTAAAGCAAGAAGAGAAATTTTAGTTGCAATCAACGAACGTTGAGCAGAAATTGAAGTTGGCCTGAATCTATAGGGCATCGCGTTCTAATCTCAAAGAGGCCACGCACGTTGAAAACGCAGCTATTATAATCAAGAAAGCAGCATCAATTGAAATACAGGAGTCACTAAACCCGGCCGATTGTTCAACTAAAATGCGCTCGTCGACACGATTTTTTTTGTGCGGATCTTAGAGGCTACACTGCACCGCCACTCACTTCATGACAGTGTAAAACCGTTCTTTGTCACTCAGGGCGTTACTTGTTTTAATCAATCGGTGAGTAGATTTTTAACTGAAATTTTCTCGCTGATGAATGCGTCCTGTGCTGCCGGACAAACGTCAACATACCTAGATTGAACCTGAGACTCAATTTTTACTCATAACAAATATTTTATGATGTCCACAGCGCCCCTTTAAACAACGTGGGCTAGGGGCTACACCAATCTTGGACACGTACAAGGTCTTCTTGAAAGATAATAACGTGAGCCGGATTTTTTTATTGGGCGGTAGGTAATGCAGTCAAAGTTCTGAAAAGCCTAACTGGCAGAGGAATGCACACGCACTCACGCACACGCACGCACGCGCGCACACAAACACACATACACACACACAGGCACGTCCGTTCCTGTGCCAGTTTTAGCGCTCTCCAGAACTTTATGATGAAATACAAACAAGCCACAATAGTAGTTCTTCTGACTGTAATACAGTCGCCACCATATAGCCGGAAATTAAGCCTGATATTAGAGGAGAAGCCATTTATGTGGATAATATTCAGAAGAGGGCCTAGAACGGTACTCTGCAGAACACCAGACGAAACAGGGAAAAGCGATGACAGTGAGAGTTAACAAAAAAAAAAACTCACACCGAACGGTCAGAGCGACCAGGAACTCTATGAAATGTTTTTTTTTTTAATCTGGGAATGCGGCATTTTAAGTATTAGACATGCGTTAGGAACTTTATGAAATGCTTTTTGGTAATCAAGATATTCGTCATTTGCGCGAACACAAACACAAAACAACGCAAACCACTTGCTCATACCTTAAAAGCCGCTCTCGTGTAGGATAAGTTGTGCGTTGTCGGCCATGAAGGAGTATTTAGGGCTGCATCCGGTTCGCAGCCCATAATTAATGGAAGTCTCTTCGCTGAACGGCTAACAGGAAAGCATGCTCCAGCCAAATGAATCTCCTGTCTACACTTACCAATGGAGGGAGGAACCACCGTTCCATGCTGTCCAATTTTGAGCCCTAGCGTTGCAATCTATTATCGGCTAGTTTTACGAAAATGCTCTTTAAACTGTCCGCGTGTGCAACACAACCGATCCAACTGCGAACGTGCACTGTATTTACACATACCGGCTTGATATTTACGATGAGACGAAATGGAAGAAAGAAAAGTCGGCTTGGATGAAGTGAGACGAGTGAGCTCTACCCGTTATACTCGTTGTAAGCGTATACAATGAGGTTATGGCAAAAACACAGCTAATGACAAACAGCCGTCGGTGGGTAAACACGATGGTAACGGCGACTCAGACGAATAAACTGGGTCGTAAAGGCAAGCAGACAACTGAAACTCACTTTCAAATATGTCCAGGAACGTGTATAGTTTATACGGATGCGCATTCCACAGAAATGTGCGGTAGAAGAGCGACTATTAGCCTGACGCACTGATCTAATCATATATCGTGAATACGTCTCGGACCAGCCTGACTCGCTTGTCATTGAGCTCTGTGCAATCCGCGATGTCATGGAGGCCACGAATAACGTGGTGTCTACAAAAGAAATCTGTATTTACACAGACTTCTCAGCAGCAATTAAACCACAATAAAGAATGACAAAGATACGGAGTATAATACAGAAGATATATGCTCTCAATAAGAAAATGATGTAACACATCCAGATACGTACTTGGCCCAAGAAGGTGCTCAGATTGTTGACCAGAGGAAAGCATGCGCCCTTACATACCAAGCCCCGTACACTAATGCCTCCCGCACCAGCCTCTCCTTTGATCCCTACTCCGGTACTTCCATCTTGTAATCCATTTCACCCCCTCCCTCCTTTCTCATAACTTAATTAGATGTGCCTTATGAGGACAAGAGCTGGGGTCACCGACGGGGTCCTTGACAAGACGGACGCAGGAGACGGCACACATACCCGGAACGCTCCACTCCGGCCACTGGATGTTCACCCCCTGCCGACGTGTGCAAGGACAAAGGCCTCAAAGACAAGAATATCACAGGAAGTTGCAGTTAAAGTTACGAAGGAAGAAGGCCCCTCCAAGTCGCTGAGGGCAACAATAAGAGCCTGGAGATGCTCAGGTTCCTGCCCTACTATAGCCTCCTCGACCATTTGTGGTATATCGGCAGCCCCAACGCACCCCATAATGCAAGTGTGCGATATAAAAAGAAAGAGCTCTGAGTATAAGTGCATGAAATACTTGCCTGAAAGGAGAGAAGGGCAAACCCTAGCTATTGCATATTTAGCAGCTTCAAAGCTGTGCCGAATAGAATGCCTATTGAAAAGGCACAAATAAACAGGCAAGCTCAAATACAGCTTTTGGGCATCACTTTTAAATCTGCGGCAACTGTGGAATGTTGTAAGATTCTGTTACTAACATTTTAAAGGGTGTAACATTCCGATCAGTAGCAAAACATTTCTTTTAAATTTTGTCCTATGCTCGCAACGAGCAATTAATACTTCCATAGAAAACTAATGATTTGCATAATCGACGAAAACTACAAGCTTCCGGAGTCTGGTTGTGCGGATGTTATGGTGCACTCTTACGGTTGGCAAGAAAAAAGTGTTCGTAAACCACTTGCCATTGAAAAGTGCGCTTGCCAGAATGTACGTTTATGCCCACGTTTCAAACTCTTCCCTACTTTTCTTGGAGGCTCGGTTTCTTTCAGCGGCTCTGAAGGATTAGGAAGAACCGGTACTTTACTTCCGCAACCTTCTATCTTGACTAGAAAAACTGTCGTACTTTTTAAACTTTCTATTTCGAAACATCAGTCCCTGTTGCGTTTTTTGACACATTCTGTGCTGCATTGCACATTGCTTTCAGGTTTGGACACATAATTTTCATTTTCTCTGTACCTTGCTCCTTCAAAGTATATTAAACATTAAATTCTCCTTGCTCTATTTCTCAGCAAGCACTTGCGAACGTTGTCCGAATCTGCTGGAGAACATAAAGTCGAACCAGAAGAAAAATACGATCCCGTACCTAGAGAAGAACACCAACATGAAATACTCAGAACTTTTCCGTCTTAATGGGAAGGAGAAGAAAATAAATTTGTCATAGCGAGAGCGCGATTCGAAACGACGGTGGTGAAAGCAGATAAGCTTCCCTTCCCGCTGCATTAGACTGATCGACTATTACCACTTTTTTATAATTGCTTGCGTTAAGTTAAAAGTGCAGAAACCAAAGCAATAAAGAAAACACTGCATCCAGTATAAAAGGGCCGAGAAATAAAGCCAAGAGCAAAGAAAGACAGTCTGGGTATAAGTTCAGAGCAGGAGCAAATGATTTCTTAAGTGCGTGAGTTGTTCGACGCAATGTATCCACTCTGGCTTGGCGATCACCGCAGCCTCCTGCGACGTGTGTTTCACTTGCAGCCTGTAGCGCTGTGCTTTGAATGTCGCCGTATTCAACATTTTTCAATCGTTCGTTCTGCGCCGCGTATGTTTGTGAAGGCCGATATGAGAGAAACTAGGTTGTGATAAAAAAAATCAGTGTACACCTCAAACACGCTGTAAGTAATTGGATGACGAAATGAGTGAAAGGAGAAAAAGAAGTGAACGTTCCAGCGTTCTGTGTAGCACGTGCTGGCACCGCTCTCCTTCAGCACGTGGTGAGCACTTTTCACTCGTGTCGCCGCGCACAAAAAGCGGCGAAAGAAGCTGAGCGTGTTGTCTCTCGTTAATAAAAGCAAAGGGGAAGCTGACAAAGAGTCTTCCAGTGTCGAGAGCCGTCCTAGAATACACTGCGCATTTCCTGCAGTGAATTTTATGCTTATATATATGCTCCCTACGAAGATATAGACTTAATTTTTCTCTCTAAGAGTGATCAAGCGATGCGATGCGACAAGTCTGCGTAAGCAGTATCGGTTGTGTACACCGATTTGGCATTGAACGCCTTTCAATGGCGTCTTAGAATTTGATTTCCTCGTTGTTGTTTTGTTCCAGTGCAGCGTTCGCTTCTGAAGGGTGCAGGTGGGTGGCGTGAGAGGGTGGAGGCGAAGTGGAGACTCGTAGGTGGGAGATTCATTTTTATGGTGTGTGTCTAAAGGTGCTCCCACCCACCCACTTATCCACCCTACTTATTTAACTCACACCCCCTACACACGCACGAACACAAGAACGCACACACGTGCAAACACATCCACGCATGCCCAGACACACACACACACACACACACACACACACACACACACACACACACACACGAACAATGCTTTTAAGAGCGTTAGCTCTTACTCATCACGTTTCGAGATTTCGTGGGGTCTCCTATTACCCTGAGATCAAAGCGTCATCTTTGGCTACAACTAGAAAACAGCGCATCTCGCATTGACCCTTGAAGTGCCATCTACAATAGCATTTTTAAAACAACCACCTGCCTCGTGCCAATGATGACATCACGGTCCAATATGGTGGATAGAGAGGAACTATGTGAGTATGACGCCAAGGGACGAAATGGCGGTATAGTTTCGGTTTCTCGAATCCAAGATGGTGGCCATTAAAATTGGTTGTGCCTCTCATCCCCCTCCCCCCCAAGCAGGAGCAGGAGCGGTTTTGCGCCGTCCACTTTAGATGGGAAGGCGGATGGAGATCGCGTTGTCTGTTTGGTGTCAGTGACAATATGGTGGATAGAGAGGAACTATGTGAGTATGACGCCAAGGAACGAAATGGCGGTATAGTTTCGGTTTCTCGAATACAAGATGGCGGCCATTAAAATTGGTTGTGCCTCTCATCCCCCCCCCAAGCAGGAGCAGGAGCGGTTTTGCGCTGTCCACTGTAGATGGGAAGGCGGATGGAGATCGCGTTGTCTGTTTGGTGTCAGTGACATGCGCAGAAAAACTAATCTCACACTCGACGTCAGCTGCTCAATGTAAGGTTGCGACCGCGAGCTTAAACGTATGCGAAGCCGTGGAAGTCAGAGCTCCTGCGATAGGTGCAGATAATATAGTTTGGGGCAGCTGCGGCACTCAGCTATAGGTAAATAACGGAAGCCAACAGTCACTGTAACCGAAGAGCATAGGGCAGTTTATTTTAATTTGTGATTTTCATCATTGGGAGATTAACAGGGGATTTATTTTAAATATCGTAACTGATAAGAAAGCAGAACAAAAAATAACCACATGCCGCTGGTGGTTTCCGCCCCCACGATAAATTTTGCGTCTGGTGCTCTACCAACTGAGCTTTGGCGACGACTGTCTGATCTTCTGATTTCGGGAGTATTATACGTGTAGTTTAACCGAACTAGACAGTGTTCACCGGCTTCACCCTCCTTACTAGCTGTCCATAGGAAGATTCAGAGATTGTGGGTTCGGATCCCACCGGCGTCATGTGGTTGTGTTCTCTTTTGCTTTCTAATGAATTATATTTAAAATAATTACCTGTTAATCTCCCTATGATGAAAACCACAAGTTGAAAAAAAAACTTCCCTATGCTCTGCGGTTTCACTGACTGTTGGCTTCCGTGAAGAATGTCATAACGAGCCCTTCTTTTCTCTTTCCTTGTCTGCTTATAACTATAGGTAGCGTCAAAAACGCCATTTACGCCGGAACCTCTTTTCATGTGACGTGTGAGCCCAGATATATAGGTATTGGAGTTGGTGCCTCTACAAGAAGGTCGAGAATGTCATGGTACGTGTGATCAACTGCAGCGATTGTGCCGTGAAGACACAGAAGTGCAAGCTCACGAAGCCATTGGCGAATAGTTGAGATGAAGAGTAACTTGTTGGGCTAGTTAGCGCATGCTTGACAGCAAATAAAAAAAACAGATGAAAACAAACATGCACGGGGGGAGCGACACACATAGAAGACGTCAATTGTGTCGCTTGTTTCATGAACATGATTTTTCTTTATCTATTGATCGCAGCAAATTGTACCCGTCTCGTCGGGACAAGCATGCCAACGTAAGTTGATGAAATAACAACGTAAAGTCTAACCATGCACGCGCTCGCGAAGCCGCGTTGAAGTTGATGATGAAAATCCCTTCATAATTAAATCCCTTTGAATGTTTTCCTTTGCACCAGGTTTGTCTTCGATTATTTTATGATGACAGCTAGAGCGAGAGAGTTTGAAATTTTTGCTGACGATAAAGGGTGGCGAAAAGTATATACCACTTTATAGATATTACCAGCCCACGAAGGAAAAGCACTCCCGCTGTCTACAGGGTGCACTCCCCTCCTTTTATATAAAAAATAACTCAAAGCCGAAACTCTCGAAGTTTGCAAATGCTGAAAAATACGCGGCGCTTGGCCTTTTGCTGCGGGTTTTCGCTGTCAAGGCTTTCACTGTTCAGTCCTTTTTCTTGTGCTCCCTGCGAAACCGTGTTTTCGAAAACCAGGCTTGGCGGCTGCCCCACAAATTGCCACTTCATTGCTCCAAAATCCAGAGTGGAAGACGCTTTTACCAGACCACCCTGGATTCAACAAAAAGATCAACCAAGTTTGCTCTACGCTGCTGCAGCTCGAAACGCGAAAGATACAAGACGCACGAAAATAAAAAAATTGGCAGCCGAACACTCAGCGACTCCGCAGCATGGAAACACTCGTGCAAATCACTTTTGATGATAAGCCATTGAGAAAAATTTTCCTTTATCTCGGCGTGTGAGAATTCCGGGTGATATTCTGACGCAGCACATACTTTTTTCCGGCCTTGCCTCATATACAAGATAAAAGGGAATTTATCGTTATTTTTGCTGACGCAGTATTTCTTCTAAAAAAATTGCAACGAACCTCATTTTCGTATAATAAAGCTTGAGCTAGCATTAGTGTTTGAGACAATTTTAGGCATGAAAACCGGTAAGCTTCATGCTACGCTAGCGTGCTGGTTTACGCAGTCTAACGTCCGGCCCAGTTAGGACATAATCACATATTTTATTTATTTATTTATTTACAAATACTGCAGGCCCTATTCGGGCCCAAGCAGGCGTGGGTACATACAACAACGTAAATTACCATTGCCAATTAGCAATTCTACGTCATATGGATATGGATTCTACGTCAAAGGTTTTGATAGCGGGGGAGTTTGCTTCTAAGCCATGTACTATGGCTCCTGTATCATTCGCATAAGTCCTACCTGTTGAAGGGGGCATGGCCACAGATCTGCTTGCCTGCAGGATATTTGGAGTACTAGAGTTACATTACGGCCCACACTGTGGGACCCAGGAGCAAACTCTCTGGGCTCTAAACTTTTGACAAATCTGTAGATTTGTTTTCCTGTTCCCATGGTTGCCTAAGAGCAGTACTCCTAACCTAAAAGAGCAGGAAGTGCTCGAGAAAATCTTAAATATCGCTTAATGGAAAGCTTTATGTACAGATATCTGCATAATCACACGATAATAGCAACACAGTAAGGGCGAAATTCTCTTTACGCCTATCCCAGTTGACCTTGCCTAACGACCGGAGGCAGAGTAAAGATTCCACTGACTTAAAAATGTAAGTTACAATGTATTGAAAATGGGTTATAGTGTAAGTGTCTGCGTGTCTCTGCATACTGTGGTAGCTTAATTGGCGGCAAAGACAGAAGACCATAACCGCACTTAACGAAGCTTACGTCGGATGAAATTCGATTGCAGTTGGAGTGAAAGGGGAAGGGGGTGCCAAGAACAAGCAGTGAAGCGAGCGAGCCTCAGGTCTGGTAAACCAACATTAAGGTACACACGATGCTCGGGAGTGTCTTGAAGGAGTCCTGCATCGTCACTTGTTCATAGGAAATGCCGTATGGGCCATACATGGCACCTTATTAGCCTGTTGTCGCCTGTACTGCTGCGGCTACTGTCACTAGGTTTTTATTAATTTTGTCACAAAATTTTTTCGCTAAAGTTTACCTCGAACGGAGTAATAAAACGCGTCTAAGCAGACAACGAGTTTCTTGGAACGCCGCATTCCTCCATTCCAACGCCACGCTCAGGCTTTTGTATTGCATAGTCTCTCAATATCTGGTAAGGCTACCACTGGTAACCATTTTTAGCCGCAATATTTTATTTATTCAGCCATTGTTTTCTCGATTCAGGTTTATTCTTCAACCTCTCGAAATTTTTGTGTCTTCAGGATCAGATTTGTCGCTCTAGACTATGAGACTTGATCCCCTTTTCCGGTGAGTAAGCGCTGGTGGTCTTGGTTTGAAACATTCCAGTGTAGAATAGATAGCATTAAGGTCGAGCACTTTCCGAGGCACTTTTAAATTTATTGTGCGGGCGTTTTTGGAGAACAATTTATTTTACACGTCTGGCCCCATCGTTGACGTATTCTGGTGACTTTTCATGATACTCTTTTCTTCATGGAGGCTAATGTGCGAGATGTATAGCGCTGGTAGCCGTTTATTCTCCTGTTCAGTCTTTTTTATCAGAGTCGGGGAAGCGGCCATACACAATCTCATTTCCATGCTAATCCCTTCATCAGTTTACCGCTCAAGATGTCTAAAATGGCTTTCTGGTCATAAACGAGCAGTAATTTCACTTTCGCGGCGGCGCGAGGTAAGACGACAAGGATAACAAACGCCTTGTCGTCCATCCTTTTACATCGCGCTACAAAAAAATTATTTACAATGACTAGATCGAGAACTTGTTTTAATCTAATTTCTTCTTTAGGCCGCACGTGCTAACCTTCCTGCGCTTTAATAAAATGGTATCGTTTAGGTAGCAGCAACTATAAACTGCATGCTTAATAACGTTCCTGAAAAAGATTAAGTGCAGAGTTTTCGGTTCTAAACCTGATCCTGCTCTTGTATTTTCTGCGGTAGGCTTTCGAGACGCATATGAATTTTATTTCAATTCTCCAGCAGTGCGATACCTTACTCCGCGTCTCCTGGTTTGTGCACCTCCCCCGATTTATGCACTTTGATAACAATCCGCCTTAGCCGAACGATTGTTTACGTTGGAGTTATTTGTGGCCAAAGTGTCTGCACATCAGATAGTCCTTTCTTTCGATCACTTGTACAGACTTGCCCCTCCTTTTTTCCTCTAGTCCTCCGACTTATCGTGCTGTCTGACCGGTTTTATGTCGCTTTCTGATTGTTTAGCATAAACTTCCTTTACTTGAACACTTTTTCATTATATGGAATACCATGCTGGAAAGGAAAATTACTTGCCGCCCGAAGCGATTGCCACTCGTTCAGTTACAGAGTGAGAATCAGACCTCTAAGCTGAAGCACATATTTAAAGCAATTGGAGTCATACGTTATTCCCAGATGACCGAATATTAATTTTCTGCGCTGCCTCACGTCATGGACTGCGCTGAATGCATGAAAAACATTTCTTCGGGCACTTCCAGTTTCTTTGGTGCGAAATCGTTGTGCTATTTCATGGTTTTCTACCCATTGCTTTTGATCATTTCTTTTTAAGCCGGAAAACCACACAGTGGAGATGTACTTGCAGCGTTACAGATTGAACCGACAAAAGGTACGGCAAAAATTTAAACCTGCTTTCAGTCGCTTCTCGTTGAGGGAGGATAAAGAATCATTAGCGCGTCCGTTTCCTTACAAAGTTTCCTCTTCTTGCGTGCCAATATGCATGCTGATTTTATCGTAGTGATGAAAAGAATATTTCTGATAATTTTTGTGTGCTTTATAGTTTCTTTAAACGGGCGATGTTGAAACAAAAACATTCTCAAGGAGCTTAAACCCTCGACGGCTGGCAGTCCTCAGTATCTAGTAGTTTGTTATTGCTTCTTCAATGAAAATTTTGTAGTCGTAACGAGAACGCATTCTATGAAGAAACCTAATGTTCGTCTTTCCGTGATTCAAACTTCGAGCCAAAAGGAAAGATTCTCAGCCTCAGGCGTGGTTTCCGTACCAGGCAGCTCTTAATGAGCTTCGGTACAAGGCTTCCTGAGCGGAAGTAACTTTGACAGAGACACATTGAGAAGCACGTCCACACATATGTGGGCACTAGTATAAAATTGCACAGAGTTTTGTTGGAAGAATCCTTGGTAGCTACAACAACCAGAGGGCGCACCAGACGATGCGCTTGCGCTTGCGACATTGTGCAGAGCGGCTGGTTGCGCTGATAAAAGGATCGCAAATTTAAGTAATTTTATTGTAATCAAGAGCTGCATACTCACCTGCATATTAATACTCAGTTATCTTCCCTTCTTTTTACTTCCGAAGCTTTTCTGTCTGAATGTACATATCTGGCTTTCATTTCGTATCTGTTATTTATTTACATTTATTTATGTATTCTACTTAAGCTGCCGCATAGTTTCGGTGAATTGCCGCACTGTCTGAGGTGGTGGGTTACAGAAATAGTCAAGAACAGGAACACAAATAACATCATTTTACAGTGATTTTTATTGTTAGCACAGAGTACTAGCAATTAAGATTACTGATATAGAATAGTTAGTGATGCATTACTGATACAGAATAGTTAAGATTACTGATATAGAATAGTTAGTAATTTAAAAACTCCAGTAGTTCAGGTCTAAAAGTCGCAAGATAACGGGTGTTCACAATGTGTTCTGGGAGGCCATTCCAATGGTTGACATCCTGCAGTAAAGTGGAATTAATTAAGATCAACAGTTAGAATAACAATAAATCTGAAGCTGAGGCGGTTATTCAAATGACATGTGGTGCTGGAAGGTTAAATGAACTGAAGATTGAGTGAAAGTTAAAGGACTGACACTACATGTTATCTTCTCACATAGACAGATTATGGCAATTAACGTCCGTGATTGCAGTGTAGAAAGATAGATCCGTGTATTAATGTTACTACACTCTAATGACGGTTGTAGCTCCTAGCGATGAAATGTGCTGCATGATTTTATCCGATTCAAGGTAGCTGACTGATGAACCTGATGTCGGAACGGAGTGAGACATGTACTCGAGTTGCAAATGAACAGATGTTCGATAGGCGAGCCTATGTGTAGTGGCATGTATCTCCTAAAATTCGTGCATATTACTACTAGTACAGCTTCTAAAAACCTAGCTTGTAACATTCAGTGAAACCAGTAATTCCGAGACGTCTTCTTGTGTTGCCCTGTCACTGTCTATTTAAATCGAAGGAATGCAAGAGTAAACGACTACAAATAACGAAAATTGAATTCAGAATGAGAAACGTCTGCGTGGAAAGTATCTGTTATTAAGTGTAACTAAAGACAGTGCAGCAAGTGTTACGCAGGCGTCTTGAAGAGACGGATTTTAGTTGTTTTTATTACGAGAGTGCTACTGTGGAATGCAATTGATAATTTATACAATAACGCAGCGCAAGTACAAAGACGGAAAAATAAGGAAACACCACTGAGCGCTGTGGTGTCTCCTTACTTGTCCGTGTTTGCCTTTGCGCTGTGTTATTGTAAGCATGATTTACCAACACGCCGAGCAAGTGGCGATAATGTATGATTACTGCAAGAAGAAAGATTTCTTCCTTACTAAAGCGGAATAATTGCGAAGATTTCGCAGGTAAGTCTGATTGCTTTTTGAATATGATTACGAGAAGACTCGTTAAAAAAAATCTAATCAAATGCACGAAAGAAAAGAAACTCATTAATGTAAATTTACGAAAGTGACCTCATTTATGTTTTGATAAAAAGCCATGATCCATGCCAAGGAGACCCTTTCCCAAATAGGAACACTAAAGTTATATTATACTGTGTGAACTTCAAATCGTTTACGGCTATAAGAATGTTCTTTTCTCGATACAAGGGCATACTTGGTTAGATTTGGCTAGGTGGAGTGTTTAGCGACAGCGGAATCAGATTTCCACAGCACAAGAAAAAGAGAGTCACAAAAAAATAACAAAGCCATCTTAATTCTCATTCCGGACTAGGATCAGGCAATAACTGTTTTCTTTGTCTCTGTTTTTTTTAAAAACAATGTTGAAAACAATGCGCCATTTGACTGAGCCTACTTAAACCTTACTTTTGCGAAGACCGAGCTGGACCTAAGGGCAAGAAGGGTCCGACTTCTTACCACAAACTTTATCGAATGCTTTAATTCCTAATTGTTATGCGTCCCCGTTAAGAAGAAAGGAAAAAGCAGGAGCAAGACAGCATGCTTCGTGGTTCGAAATGTGTGGTTCACAGTGTTTCAGCGCGTGACAGATGTTGGCGGCGCTGAGAAAGACGTTGGCATTTTCATCACGTACGTACATGTGCAATTTGCCGTTGTTCGTATACGAGCTTACCGCCTGAGCAGCAGCGTTCCTTTAAACCTGCATAAAAATTGCTCATTTCTGTACGGGCCCTCCAGCATCAATAATTCCGCACTGCGAGAGAAGTTCAAGATTTAAAAAAAAAAGCACGACGTAGGGGAAACGAATAAAACAGGTTACTTTGAGCCTACGACACTTGTTTACCCACCATTGGGTTCCGGCCAACATTAATTTGTTTCTACCCCTCTCAGAAAAGTTGCCCCTGTTATCCCGCGCTCATGTCGTGAAAGACTTCAACGTCACTTCCGCAACAGCGACGTTACTGCAGGAGAGATTTTAGATTGCAACTTTGCGCTTCAGTTGGCACCGCTTGAGAGGGCTCACGTCCGAGAACAAAGAAGCCAGCTTGTTTCGCAAGAAACAAGCCGGTTTCCCGGGGAGTACAATGGTTGAACAAACAAGCCTAGAAAGTTTGAACGAGCCTAAGTAGCCAATGCTGGTAGCGTTATATTACGAAAAGCACGTATTCACAAAGCTTTAAGGCAGGCTTGGACCCGTTTGGTAATTCGTCCGCATTTTTTCGTCGCTAGTAATGTTGGACCTGTGCAAACAGATTGCCCCGTCATGGAGAGCGCTTCCTAAAAGGAAGTTTAATATGTTTATTCTTTTTTAATTCCCACACCGCAAGCTGTTGGGTGCGTCGGCGATGTTTAAAAAAGAGATTTATTAGGGTCTCAATTGATTTCTTTAAAGGGCCGTATTGCCGGATTGCGCTATATATTTGGGGTGGAAATGCAGCCATATTGGTGCCTTTTTCGTAGAGAATGTTTACTTTATTCAATTAATTTATTTTAGGGTTCGCACTCAGTAACAATCGAGTAACATAGATCTTTCTCTGTCGGAAATTCTGCACCACTACTAGTGATATGTAGCGTTTGAGGGCATTATGCTTCAGCTGTTTTTTTTTGTCTAAGTGTTCAGATAACTTTTTTTTACTCCATGCACAATGGTGGATCATGTCTGCAAAGAAGAATGGCTCAGCATATACTCGCAGTCTTTCAGTTATGGTCTGATTGTTTAACTGTCTTCTGTAACAAGTATCTAAATTAAATGGTATCTATCTGATTTCGTTTCATCAGGAAGTAATGTTTGAGCTGAGAGTAACGTTTGCCCATGGAACAGTGTAACAGCTGTAAAATCTTCTACAATTGTAATCGGTGCAGAATGTTACAAGTACTATATATTAACTTTCGTGAACACTTAAAAAAACTTTTTTCGAATTACATTTTTCGTTTTATGTTTGATTTTCCATTCTATTCAAAAGTACACAGCATTGATGCCAGATAATTGCACGTAAGCAAGAACGAAACCTGTCTTTGCTTTATTGTGCACTAAGAACGGGAAGAAGAAATACTATAAAAAAGAAAATCGTATGAGAAGCCATTGCAGAAAACATTCGCTAAGAAGAAATTTCCGAGAAAACAGTACTGCAGTAGAAGAAACTGCAGTGGTGCACACTTCCAACCGCAAACAACAGGTCCCACGGGGAGCGGGCTGACCGGAGGGGTGATTAGGTCTGGGCAGCTGCGCATCGCGGACGGCTTTGCTCCAGCAAAAAAATATAAAAACAATAATAAACGTACGAAAATAAATGCAGCGTTTACTGTGGGATGCAGCGGGGTGAAGTTTTAGCCTGGTGGTCAGCTGGGACACTCACAAAGTCCTACGTTCAGCGTCCCGAGAGGAAATCTTTATCCGCCTCTCCAGGAAAGCTACCGGACCAGAAGCTCACTAATTCCCGGGTCGACTGAAACTCGCAGCCCTAGCCTCGCTTGCCGGTCTGTGTGGAAATCATGTGGAATCAATTCTTGTTGCCCGACAGCAGCAAATAAAAACTGGTCGGCGGTTTACTTGCAGCCACTGTAGAAATCGATGAGAGGAATTCGTTTTTTTTTCGTTCTCGGCTTACTCTTGGCCTGGTCACCTCAAAGCCACAAAGAAAAATTGAATGGCCAGCCACAATGCCGAGAAAGGCGGCACTTGCAGGGCGGTTTTATTTGCGATACTACGACAAGCGAACTGAAGTTGCGCAAGCTGACAAGCTGAAATAGTTCCAAGCATGCACGTCTGTTGAAACTATCGGCTGTGCTCAAACTGTGAAGTAACACGGTGGTTTGGGCTATTTGGTTGCTATTCATAATGGACAGCACAGTCCTGTCTTGTTTGTTCCTTGTGTTCTGTGTGCGTTTTATTCATGCTGCGAAACTTGTCTCACACTGTGAGCTTCATATTTCCACCTTGATGTTAATTTTACGAATCCGCGGCGGGTGTTTGCAAAGTTTGAACAGAAACAGACAACAAAGAAAACAATGTAAACCAACTGGCAAAATTTTGCTATTATTACATGCCTAACAGCTACTGCATAAACCATTTTACAGAAATAAGAAAACAACGCAAATCACTTCTTTATTATGTAACTAAATTTTATTTCCTTGTGTGTTGCTCGTGTTTATGGTGTACATTCCTTTCGATTTATAGAACGTTAACGTTTTCCAATGCAAAAGAGCTATACAGTTCACCCAACAACACTAGCGCATTGAACAGGAGCGATGAGAGCTTACATCTTTTTGCATCTCAATCTTTAAAAGTCATTACATAGGGTTACTAAATACGGATGCGTACAGTCAATTGCTTCATCGTGAACAAGAAAACGAGCACTCCCGATACGTAGATTGTTTAATGCGAGATTATTACTTGGCTGGTTCGGTGACCCCCCCCCCCCCCCCCCCCTCTGTTTTCAGAAAGCCGTGGCAGAAACGCATGGCAGAAACGCTGCCCACCAATGTTGTCATCACCACTCCAGATGCAATACGCCATCACAAGGCAGGGTTAGATCGAGAACGGCAAGCCGACTTTCGCGGTGAATGAAAAATGTCTGTTGGTGCACCTCCTCCTCCTTGCGCTGCTATACAATACCATCTCAGCTGGATAACAAAGCAGACTGCCGTCAAAATAGGGGCGGGTGGATCCTTCCCTCCCGAGCACTGGGCGAGAAGACTTGATATAGTACATGTGCACAGTGGCATCTCCGCTCCGCGAGATCCGTTAGGAAATGCGATGCCCACTGTAGTATTCATCTAAACGCAGCTTATAGAGTCTTCATGATCTGAAGTTGAATAGTTCGCGTCTACATCATCAGGCGAGGCAGCAAAGCATGGCCGGAGACGGCAGTTCACTGCCGAAACTGCCGAAAAAGTATGGGGCCATCGCAACGCAGCGAAATGTGCGAAGTGATATGCTGCAGCGAAATAACGTTCATCCCCCCAACTCTCCGGCGACTTAGCGAAACACTAAGAGACATGTGCGAAGTGATATGCTGCAGCGAAATAACGTTCATCCCCCCAACTCTCCGGCGACTTAGCGAAACACTAAGAGACATGTATAAATGCTCTCTTATTTACACTTCATAAGACTTGCTTAATTACCCCCATTTGCTTATGACCCTGAACGCAATTAAGCTTCCTGCATTCAAACCATCTACAACAACGTTGACAGGCTTTTTTTTTACTTGGACAGGAAAGCAGAGATTGCTGCCTGACATCACGACGGCTACGCCTTTACGCATATGGGAAAAAGCAACACTTTAAATGAGGCATAATACGCAAAAATATACAGCCAGAACGTACAATGCACACGCTGCAATTCTAACATGAAATTGAAAAGAAAGAGAGAAATGATAAGTCATAATCGCAGTAAATGATAAACGAATCAGAAATACAAACACAATAAACAAGAAGTAATCATGTGAGCATGCAACAACAATATCCTAATATCTCAGACACTTGCTTGTGATACATATATTTGTTTTCCAGGCAACCAATCATCATGGAACATGTAAGCGAACACTGGATAGTACAAATGCAGTCGGTCAGACAGGCAGGTAATCTAGCCTCGAGTAAATAAAGCAATATCTTAATCCCAAGGTTGCCTCTATCCACGACAAAAAATTTCAGCTCCACAATTGCGCGTTGTCGTGGCACACCTGTCGAAGATGGACCTAACAGCTTTTGAAGGCTGAAGGGCTTTTTATGAAGAGCGGCAAAGCTCCTCTTCAGCGGCGTCTTGAAGTTCTCGTATTCTGGGCTATCTAGTAACATGTGAGAAACGTGGCCAGAACAACATCATGGGTCGTTAGTACGCCCACATCTATTCATAAAGTGTTTAGCTCAGGCTGTTGCTCATCGAAAGCGATGAATGAGAGTTTACAGTCTGCCCTTCAGTGAAAGTGAAATTGTAAACCATTACGGTATATCGGTGCGAAAAAGCCCAGAACTATTATTCTCGGACTAAAATTCTCGGACAAATATTTTCAAAGTTGGAAAATTGTAAGATACCTTTATAGAAATATGGAAGTTAATGATCTATTTTTATGATATACAGCAAAATCTTTCCTTTAAAGTGTTTCCATCGATCGCATCGTACACTGAAGACTGCCATAGAAAACCAATGTGGAACGCTTTTGACGACAACAAAAACGTTAATAGAAAAAAATTCAAGACTTCCGTTGGGTGGTCTGCGCATATATTGATTATTATTGTGAAATGTTACATTATATGAAAAATACCGTTTATCAAAGCTTTCCCACTCGAAAATGTTTTGTCCAGAATTGTTGGGTACGTTTCGCTTATACCTACTCACATGGCCCTTAAAAGACTGCTCATATCACATCTAGAGACTGGAATTAGCTTGCCTGGGCACTACTTATGCCTCGGTGTTCCTAGAATAGACTCAATGACCGGATATCCGTTGGAAGATTAGAGCCTGCTGCCTTTTTGCGGCTTTGGAGAATTGTGTAACTTTTTCGCGCACCAGCCCAGTATTCCACGGTGATGAACTTGTGCTGTCCAAAAATTCTAATTCGGCTTTTGAGCCACCGAAGATTACCTACATACGTGGAGCTCGCACTGAAGCTATGAAATGTTCTGCCATACAGATAGCGCTAATTTCCGCATTTCCTGATGGCGTTGCATGAGTCAGTTTAAATGCTCGTCGTTCATTCAGTTTATCAATTACAAACACACATTTTATACGCACGCACGCACGCACGCACACGCGCACACACACACACACACACACACACACACACACACACACACACACACACACACACACACACACACACACACACACACACACACACACACACACACACGCACGCGCACGCACACGCACACGCACACGCACACGCACACGCATACGCATACGCATACGGATACGGATACGCGCACGCGCACGCACGGAGGCTTTTGGGGGAAAAAGGACTATACTGATAATGGAGTAAAAGGGGCAATTCGTACTCGGCATCTGGCGTACCCGAATCTCGCTCAGCTGCTTCCTGTTCATAATAGACCCATTGTCATCATGATCAGAGACACATATATCAAAAATCTCTCAGATGACCTCAGGACATGATCGAGCAGGAGAACATCCTATTGCTATTTTTTGTACACATTAGTAACTCAGAATGGTTATGGAACGATAGATATCGATTGGGAGTAGGGAAATGTTTCCAGCTGTATGCCTGTAAAAGATGCACCACTGCATAAAGGCTTGCTTGAGGTGAAGCCTCATTAACCCTTCCTACAGATTCTTATTTTGGACGGTGATGGACTTCACAAGACAATGTAATTTAACCATCCAAATTGGGTCACAGAAAGAAACGCTGTGGTGGGGCTTCTCTATTAGCTAGTCATCCATCTTCCCAACAACATTGTTCTCTTTTATAGTCTTAATTTTTATGACTCATAGCGCGCTTCATTTCCCCTTTATGTGATCACAACTGCTTCATCACTGGCACTGTTTTTCTTGCTTTCATGTATTCCTTTTCAACGCAGCAGCGTTAAGCCCCCGTTCTGCAATCATGCGTCATCGTGGGCGCTGTGAGCAAAAAAATATGCGGAAAAACATCTTAGGTGCGATAACTAGGTCACGTGGTCTTATGTCATCATCACAGCCTGCCCACTTAATTGTGAGAAACATGGGTCGCACAAGCGCCACCGGTGGCAGCACCGGCAGTCGCAGAGTATTGGCGCATCGCTTGACAGCTGCATTACTGCTCCATGGATGAGATGAAGACGCCCGGGGACCTATGAAAGTCGAGAATGTCTAATTACTCATGTATGGGCATTAACCCATTAACACTATCGCGTCACACCTTTAGGGCGGAGGTTACGTGTCCCCTCTAGGTTTTGACGGGAGTGTTGTTGTTGTTTTTTCATTTCCGCTGAAGATGAAGAGTCTAAGAGGAGATTAGGATAAGCAGCATGTCTATATTATGTTAAACTCGGAAACCCCAAGCAAAACGGACATACTCCGTGCATTTAGAGATGACAGCCGGTGTATGGAACACCCGATACATTTCGAAAAATGACCGTTTGTGCCCTATGTCTCTACGCAGCATGACGTTAGCTGGCATCGAGAGAACGCCACATGAATTGCTGTGAACGGTGCGGGGATCCCATTTTTCGTGTGCTAAGATCTGGACGAGGTGGCAAGCTCTTCGAAAAGAGAACAGCAAGCTGGACTCCCGTTGGTCTACACAGCGAAGCAATCCGCGAGAAAGGGATTCAGAAAGTTGGAGGAGTATGAAAGGCTGACTTAAGCTTCTTTAAACTTCGATGTTGGAATCCCAACGTTATAAAATGTATTGAGAAATAGCCGAAAGGAAAAAAAACGTAAAAAAAAACCATCCAGTTTGTACACTAACCATTGTAAGTTTAAGCCAATGAAATACAGATGCATAATGAAATAAAAAACTATTAAGGGAGAAGAAAAAGCAAACGCAACTTTCGCAGAGAAGCAGGTCCTGAGGAAGCAGATCTTTCATCGCCACTCAACTTTTTGGTGAACTTTCGGCAATGTTCCTCCTTTCTTGCTTCTCTTTTCTCCTACACGCGCTATATTTTATATATATATATATATATATATACATATATATATATATATATATATATATATATATATATATATATATATATATATATATATATATATATATATATATATATATATATATATATATATATATATATATATATATATATATATATATATATATATATATATATAAAGGCTAAATACATTGGATGGCTGTGCCCCAGCTTTTCCATCTTGTTGTATGGTGTTACTTTTTCGCGGTCTGTTTTGAGACGATATTCTTAAACACCTAACTAAACATGAAATTATAATGGTGTCGTCCACATGCCGTAGATATCTTTATGTTATTAGCTTATCTGAGGTTTTATTACCAAGATATGAAAACGAAATGGAAGGCATATTGTGCGTTTTAGCGAGGGCTTCACAAATTGTAGTAAGAGCGTACGATGCTTTTGATAGTCGGTATCGCTTGCCCGTTTTAACGGGTGACAGCGCGAAGAAAATTGAGCTTTTATAGCATTTAAATGTCGTGTAGTTAGCGGCATCTTATTGACTCTTGCATAAAAAAAGTGAAGAGTTCGCCAGGAGCATGCGTAGTTAAAAAAAGGATCTTACATAGCTTCACATCATTTCTTTCTGTTTTAGATCGTAAGCGCGCTCTCATGGCAAAATGCATGTTTTCTGAAAGGTGGTTAAGAAAACGTGGTTTAGGTGAAGGAAAGGATACTTTGAGGCACAGTGTCTAGATTCTAATTCCCAACAGCTGAGCAGAAAGCTTTTAACACTTTAGTTAACCGTATCGCCGTGCGTACCTTTTAGTTGCCTCTTAGGCGACCGCCACGCCGACTGAACTGCGATAATTATGGTCTGGTCAGGGTCGGGCGGGAACGTGATTTGTAGCGCGCTCTAACGCAGCCACTTCTTCGGATATCTGCGCTGGGCACGTTTGTCGTCGCACATAAAAAGGAGTGAAAGCAGAAAATAGCGCTGTCGCTCGTAATGAAAATATAAGTAAAAAAGTGGCTGAAATGACGGCCGCTACAAAAGTCGAGTGAAGCTACCACCATCTAAAAGCTGCGCTAGACTACGCTAAAGCATTTCTTCAATGTAGTTCATAAGTTCATCTGCTGCCGACGACGAGATACACGATCAGTTTAACTCAATAGCGTTAAGAAACTGGTGTCGCCTGTCAGCGTTGTCGGCGTCATTGACTGTGAGCTAAAATATGCGAAAAATTCCCAGAGAAGCAACCTTGGAGGCAGGTAGGCCGCTTTGGTGACGTAACCTTGTGGCGTCATCACTACCTGCCCATCGCATTGTGAGCAAGCTGCCTACCGTGACATGAGGCAGTTAAATTAATTATTGGTCGCTAAACCTTCGCCAGGAAGAGCAGCCTGGGTCGCACAAACCCCACCGATGGCAGTACTTGCCATAGCAGGGCAGTGGCGCGTCACTTCACTGCTGCGCCACTGATCTAGAAGTGATATGAGGACTCCTATGGATCTGTAAATGTTAGGCAGAGAATGACCAATTCTGCATATATGGACATTAAGCCATTAACGCTGCCTTGTCACACCCATGCTTCTAATTTTCATTTTTCGAATAAGGCAACAACACATAAACCTTCTCATTAGGCGGCAGTTAAGCCTGTTTTGCGCATAATTTGCTACGTTTATTTGTTGCTTGTGCTGAGTTCATAGAAAACCGTGTCAGTGTTGGACTTCATTTTATGAAACACTTCAAGAAATTGCCAAAATTTCAACTCACGAAGAATGAATTGCCAACTTTTGTTCTCGGCACAAAAAACCAAATGAATATTACATTCAGTAAATCTGCATCCGCGTTTAGAACTTTTCAAAAAAAAGTTACATATTGCAATAAGTTTGGTTAAAAGCTACCAGAGGATCTGGGAAACTTATGCTTTAAAAGTTACGCCGAAATTGGTTAAGTTCTGAAAGGCGCTGAAAATCTAACCAGCAATAATAATACAATCGGTATCATGAAGAAAGCTTCATACACGTTTTTTATTGCATTACAGAACGATAATAATTTTAGGAAATAATATTATGCGAAAAATTTTAATGACAGCTACTCTTCTAATATACGGCACACGAATAGCATTAAGAGAAGTCTAAGTAGCTGACAATCAGGTGAAACAAGTTAGCCAAGCTTACCGTGATGAGTTTAAATTTCTGTCAAATAAAATGTCACTTGAGTAAGGTCCGTATTTACAGGTTGGCAAAATTTACCTGCCTGCATAAAAGTTATGAAAACTGCTTATATTTTATCACGTATTTTTACTCCTTTGTCGATCGAGCGAACCGAGATCCTAGCGCACTGCAGCAATACACTGTATTACAATACTTGAAGGAAATAATTTCGTGCTTCGCAGTAATGAGCGTCGCACCTAAAACTCAATCTTTCAGATCAGTTCTGAACATGAAAGCGTCAGGTGGTCCAAGCCGCAGTGCCGCTTAGGCGTGGGAGACTTCCACGTAATAAGCGGCGTGTCATTTCGTGTTACACCTCAGTTACCATATGCATGCTGTCCCAGAAGAAAAACGAACAGTGGGCTTGAACAACCTCCTCGTGCGTTCACTGACGCTGACAACTCAAAGAAGACCGCCTCAGGGCCTTTATTCTGTTTCACAATAGAGGGCGCATTTTGTTGGTTGTCGTATAGAAAGCACCAGTATATGGCGGCTAATCTTGGTATGACATTGTACGTCGGCCATTAGCATACTGTCCTTCCACGCCTCATTTAATTCAGCGCCCAGGGGCGATGCGCAGTTTGCGGCGTAGCGCAACTAACTTACAACATAGGCGAGCCCACGTTATTATCAAAAAGCGAATGTGCCTTTGCGACGTGCGAATAGTTCGCGGGTGGAGTTCTTTTCTTCTGCCAGCAAGAAATGACTCAATGAGCAACACAAACCAGAACTGAGAAAATTAGTTCATTTCCTCTGTAAGTGGATTTCCTGCCTTCGCACGCTAACGTCGGTAATAAAAAGCTTTGCGAGACTATGGGCGAAGTAAATGGATTGCATAGTGTTCCTAACTCGAAGTGTTCAGCGTTTATAATAAGTTGAATATAAACTAAAGTTCAGTTATGGCTTCATTTATCGGTAATATGTTGTTGAGCTCTTAATGTCATTGAAGTATTTATTTTCCTGAGGGACCCATTAGCAAGCCATAGAAGTTTGAACGATTACGGAAAGCAAAACTTATTTCGGAAAGGCGACATGTCACTATTTGAGAGCGTTGTTGTTTTGACGGGTTTCAAGAAATATATGACGAGGCCGCAAAATCTTTGTTCATAATTTTATTTCGTGAATGTCATATTGGCGTTATTGCGAAAGACTGGTGCATCAATTTCGGCCAGCGAATATATTTATGCACAGTAGCGAGACTGACAGATGCGATAATTTCATTTTAGGTGAGCGTAAGGAGATTACAGGAGTGAAAAGCAAAAAAAAAAATGGGCATATTATATAGGACAGCTGGAAAGAAGCGATGTTTTATCTTCTTGCTCGACATGCAATTTGAAACAGTTGAAACACGTAAAAAATGAGGCGCAAGAAGATATAAGACCAAATATTTAGGGAACAGCAAAGAACAACTTGGAAATATAACATTTGCAGTAAATACTGCGTTAATAAGCAGAATTGTGTCCTCATTCTTGTGGCCCCATGTACTACTATTTGGCACCTGGATTCACACAGCATTAAAATAAGAAAACTAAATAAGGCGCCTACAAACAATTTATGAAGGTATATGAATGCTTCACTACCTTCTGACATTTTTCCCCCATTGAAAAAGAAGAAGAAAGCTGTCGTGCTTTTCTTCTGAAATGACTGCGGCAGGCGTTTAGAGATAAATTTGCGTACTTTGTAATGATGACCCACTAATTAATTAAAGTAGCACCTGAGGTAGAAGCTTTGCATTCTTCAAAGAGCACTCGTGCTCGCTCGTAATAAGCCCCTAATTACAGTAGCTTAAATGGATTTTCTCGGCGTCTTTTTTAATATAGTTATGTGCTCTCGATCATCTCCGCGCTTCCTACAATGTAAAAACTAGTACAGAATCATAACATAAAAGGAGACCGTCATTATGGCATAAATGCGAGCGGAATGCAAATCAGATGAAACTAAGAGTATGTGGAAGGACTACGCAAAAAATATTTGAGCTTTCTCTCTATCGCTCGCAAGAATTAGCAGATAACTTCAAAAGTTTGCTGATTATAACTGGAAATTCTGCACAGGCTTTACACAGAGGTAACGCGAGCACTTTCGCGCAGAAAGCCCTCATTTCATTTCTAAGCAAAATTTATGAGGTGAAACTTTTGTTTAGCCCGTAGCTCTGTTTTATCTGGATATAGAAACAGATTTAAAGAAAGGAACCCCGAGTAATAAACGAGTTCGGTATTTGCATATTCACCAAAAATAAAATGCGCTGCAATGAGGAGGCTGGAGAGAAGTAGTATTAAAATAGACGTTGAACGTGAACGAATACGTATAAATAATGTGCTGTTTGCTCAATAAAATTTCAAGTTGCATTTTGCAAAATTTTATATAAAGACCTAACACGGGAGTTTTTAAACGTTTAAACATTTCTTTCTCCACTTAGGAGCAAGAACTATGCTAAACTAGGAAATTTCAATTGTCATTTACCCGCTCTAAAAATTACTCTTTCGAACCTTGTTTGTAAAATAAATATACTTTACCAATATCTAAAACAATATGAAAACTCTACGCGGTGGCGTTGCAGTAGCTAAGGCATTCTCGTACTAATCCCGAAGCTTTGGGATCACAAACCGGCCACGGCGGCTGCGCTTCAATCGAATGAAAACTTCAAAATCTCTTCGTGCTGCGCGATGCGAGTATAACCAAGAGTCGATCTTTATTTTGACTCAACGGGACTTCAATGCCGGCAGTCCGCTTGTAGCTTCGGGGCACTAAACCTCAAATACTATTCTGAAAACGTGTTTCTTTTTCTTGCGTTCTAGCGTAACAAAACATTTTTCTATGCACTCCACTATATACTGAGGAGATGGGTATTCTCGCTGAATAATTTATTAGGCCAGGCAGAAAATTTTCCTTTCTAGCTTCGCCTGCCAGGAGAAAAACCTGATCTCTCGTTCTGAAGACAATGCGACTTGTTTGTAGTTTGCCGCCACCCAACTTTTACGCACAAACTATTGCGATTTTATTTTGACAGCGTTTCGAATTCAGTGAATAAAAACTACACGACCCCAGCGGCTGTCGCCTTTACATCTCATCGGTTTTTGTGTTTTTGTCGAACATTGAAATGGGCTTCTTGCGTTCCTTTTAAGATATAATGCCCAGAATGCGGTCGGTTTTGCGCATTGCGTAAGTTGTTTCTAACCTTATAAACCGGTATTTTCTTTAGCGATGTTTCCAAATGTGTTAAGTACGCGTGTACGTTTTATAACGAATCGGAGTACTTTTTATGAGCTAAGCTTTTCTCATCACATGAGGTTTACCCGAAATATTTGATGTACCTGTGACTGTCTTGTTTTGTAGAGAACATGTTGGTAAACAGGCCAGTAGTATCGTCTATTTAGTTCATGCTTAGATTCAAGCCCTCAGAAAAGACGTGGAGTTTACAATACGGCAGTAGACCCAGGGCACGTGGCCGCTGTTTTCAATTCGAGAAAAACTCCGAAATAACCGGTGTTATAAAATAACGTATCCAATCGCATGACTGGTTACATATGGGTCTTCAAATTTAATTGTCGAAGTCGACCAGGAGGTAGTAGTGTTAGTAGTAAGTGGGTTTTATTAAAATAATAATAAAAAGGAAAAATAGGATTTTTGCTAGCCCCGGCATCTGCCATCGATACTGAAGCACCTGAGCTGGGGCAGCTGAAATAAAGGATAGCAGGCAGATAGAGAAATGAAAGATGTGAGGGGACAGGAAGAGAGGGCAGGGGGAGAGGTAATATACACAAACTCTTTACACAATAAGAAATGTGTGCAGGTTCTGCGCGTGATTAGTTCATAATGGAGCAATAAAAACACACGCACACAGCACTATGTTGACTACTACAGCTGGAATGGGGCGGGGCGTCCAGTTGTTAATCGTCCAAGGTAGCACTCGCGGAGCGTTCGGTCACTGCGTGTAACTACGTGGCGGAGAAGAGACGGGACGACAAATATTGTTTTATGAACTTTGGTGGGCCTTCAGGTAGCACAAAAAGGCGTTTTAATGCGCCCGCAGTCTCTTCTTCTGATGCTTTGTTTGGCAAGTCGAAAAGGCACGAAGAGGAATCTCCCTTTTCACTTTAAGAGGAGAGCGAGAGAGGTAAGAAAAGTGCGACAGGTCAGACAAAGAGGGGGTGCCAGGCGACAGGGGAGGGAGGGTTGAAAAGTAGAGAGAGGAAAGTTGTCCTCTCTAATATCAGGGAAGAGGAGGAACAAAGAGCGTTGCAAACGGAAAACGAAGAGAGTGGGAGGCAACAGATGGTAAGTGGGGGAATTATATATATATATATATATATATATATATATATATATATATATATATATATATATATATATATATATATATATATATATATATATATATATATATATATATATATATATATATATATATATATATATATATATATATATATATATATATATATATATATATATGGGCATGTTCAGATAAGAACGGTAATCGAGGTCCCATGACCATTTTTTGTTTTCAATTAAATTTTTATATGTGATGGGTAAATGTGTCCACACAAAGGAATGAACCTTAGTTTTGCAAGGAACTTCATGGTTTTCTCGGAAAAAAATTGTATGTCACAAGAGGTGGAGTATGTCGTTTTTGCCACTTCGCAAAGTTGCAAGTTCGGAGCATCACTCATGCACAATAAGTTGTTTTCGCGCATAAGTATTTTTTCAGCACTTTATTACAACTTGCACTATACGATTAATATAAAAAACGTTTTCTTGCTGTGTCAGTCTTCTGAGTAAAAAATCGCAAACTTCGCTTCCGGAGCTGTGCGGTGCCAAAAAGGCACTTTTCAGGGCAGCCTTAGGGCAAGATGCGTAAAGATCTCCCGACTGAATCTTTTTCTCTGTATTTTTCAGCTACTTTTAATCACTTCAGGCAAGGTTTGTAGCTGTACACTTGACCTATATTTTTCAATATGGCCTCAAAATTGGCAGAAGTTCAAAAACTTCAAAAAAGTGACAACTTTGACTTGAATTTAAAAAAAAACATCATCATCGAATTTTATTAAAAAATGCCCTAATAATACTCAATACTCGATAATTTTAAAACACCAAAAAGTCTTGCATTATTTTGTTTTAAAGTATAAAAATAAATGCAAAACTGAGTTCATGTTTTTGTTACCTAAAATTGCTTATTACTGCCTCTTAGAAATAGTAACTGTCAGAAATTTGATTTAGCACTCACTGAACGTGGTTACATTTCAATTACCACAATATACGAACCATCCTGAATGTTTGTACAGCTTCTACTCGCTTGTTAGCGGCGTTCTTAATGCGTCAAAATGGGAATAAATTCGTTATTTCACCTGATGAACTGACTGCTGGCGGTCAAACGTTTTTTTTTGTATTCTCTAATTTATCATCGTAAGGTACATTGGTATGTAATCGATTTTTAAAAAATATTAGATAATTTGTGGGTTCCTAGAAAACATTTTATATATAAAAATTTATAATAATGTATTTCTGAAGCCGACGTTTCCGTACCTGCATCTGTTCACCTCTGTGTTCAAAGGTTCTACAGGGCAATGTCAAGAGACAGAACGTCGTCTTCTGAGAGGAACAATTTATCTGCGAGATTTTTAATCAGGAGGAGTTTTAATAGGAACGCAATTTACAAATGGGATGCCGCTTTATATGCAGATTGCAATTCAGAAAATCGTAACAAGAAATTAACGGCAGCAGTTGAAGTCGGTATGCGCACAGTATATTGTCCAGCACGAAGCACAAACCAGATCACAGTCTCTTCCATTCCGAAGCAGCGGTGGAGGCCACGTAGGATGCACTGCCTTCATTTGTTTGAACGTACTTCCACATATGGAGCGTCTGAACTCCAGGCACTTTCTTTGCCATTTTCCATTCTTCCTTCTTCGTTTCGCGAAAGTCTGCAAGCTCCCTCTGGGGGAGCTCCAGAATGGTGATGTTCTTTAGCGTTCCTTTAATTGTGTCTACGAAGCCGCTGGCTGTTTGTATGGACTCACTTGCAGGCTTCCGCAAGTTGTGGTGTGATGCTCGATGTTTGACAAGCCCACCAACGCCGTCGCAAGCATTTTTGCCGTGTCCAGTGGCCGAAAACATCCATTTCGTCTCTCGACATTCACTGCGTTGTAGCTCATGAAACTGATATTTATTCTTGAAGTGAGCGGGAGCCCCGTCGCTCACATATGTTATCTTGGTGTAGATTGGCGCGTTGTCTTCGAGGTGTGCTTTGATTTTTGACAGAGCCAAGCATGCATGAGCTGAATCATGAGACATATCGTCGGAAATTACGGCGTAGTTCCGAGTCGATTTTCTTGACGTGACAACGCAGGTAAACACGGTCACCTGCTTTTTCTGCCAATGGTAAGCTTGTACTGCGTCTGGAAGCACAACTGTCCAGTTTTCGGCGAAATCAAAATGCAAAACAATTGCACCTCTCTTGCAGCTGTGTTTTTCTTCATGTTTTGCTCTTGCTTGTACAGATCTAATATAGTTGTGGGGAATCCATTTCATGGTCATTCTTAGACATTCTCTCATAAATGATGAAGCGGTCAGAGTCTTTTTAACGAGCTCACCGTATTCCCATGAAGCAATCAACACCTCGTCCTCGCTGCTCATTTCAAAATTTTCCGAAGTGAAAATGCCATCTTGTGGACAGGGCTCACAATTCCTAAGGAAACACGACGCAGTAGGTTCCTGGCATACGCAGAGGCTCTGCATATCTTCGGGAGAAAGCGACCTTCTGGACGCGTTCTGCAGTCCCACGAGGCACAACTGAAAGTTTGCACAGCACACACAAACACACACTTGCCACTGTAACGAGCATTTCACCCACTTACGACGCAAGGATATGAATTTTGTGAGGCCAACCTGGGAGGCAGGGTGAGCTTGCTTGTAGAGGCGGAATGCTTCTCGCAAGGACCGCGTCATGAAGCGTTTAGGTATCCATTCTTTCTCTCCTTCCTTCTCGATTCTCACAACATCCTTTTTGTTCGGAGTCTGTCTAGAGCAATCGAGTTCATCCATGGTGTAATATTCTAAAACGGTGGTAATGTCTTCCTGTTGTAGTTTACATCTTGTATATCTCTCCTGTGTTGACCATACGCCTTCCTCATCCACCATCTTCTTCGATTTTTGGATAACGTACCTCGTTGCCTCTGGAATAACTTCCTGCACATATTTCGCGGTTAGGTTGCGTGGTAGCAGTGTCAGCAGCTGGCAACGCTCTTGAAAGGACGTGCACCTATTGTAGGCAGCATGTAGGTTGTCCTCCCAACTGCTGCATTGCGCACACTTTTCTTCTGACGCACGCGAAGTCTCTGGGACATTATATGCTGCCTGTATCCCCTATCGTATTTTCGTCACCATAGCTCTTGCCACCTCTTCCTGCTTTCGCTTTGCACAGAAAAGTCTGAGGCGTTTTTTTAGAGCGCTCGGTGGCTTTAGGGGGAGATTTCGGAGGTAAGGCTGACACTTGAATTTAAATTTTCTACGATTTCTTCCCTAGGGCGAAATTCTTCTAATGTTTCGGTTGACTCTGCCTGCATATTATCTATGTCTTCCTTGAACCGACGGTAACAATTCTGACAGATGAAGTCACTTTCTCGTACTCGGAGAGCTTCTTCGGGAAGTAGGACTTTTTTGAGAGCAGCGACATTGAGTGTCTTTACACTGCGAAAATTACGTCCTTTTTCAATTCTCTGTTTGTGCCTTTTTGAGTAGTCGGCACAAAACGTTCGCCGCGGAAATCTCTTCATGAATGCAAAAGCTCACCGCTTCCGGAGATTATCGCGAGACAGAAGAGCAGGTGACGGATGCAGGGCCCAGAGCTGCTTTTCCAAAAAGAGGAGATGGACAGATGAATGGATTTTTAACACAGGATGCCCACCGTCGACACTGATGTTCTTTCGGTCTGGCGTACGAGCTGAGACTGATGTACCAAGTATGCTTGTCGAGGGAGCGCTCCAGCGCAGAGAAAACACGTGAGTACAGAAAACGACCCCACCGGGTCTACCAGGCCTGGAAAACGACACACAAAATTCGAGATCCGAACAACATCCGCTCACAAGGGTTATCTCGGTCGAAGGTCGAAGGCTGAGGCATAACTGCTAGGCGTTCGGTGCGTTGCGATGAAAAGGTGATAGCGGCGGCTAAAGCCTCGGTGCGGCGGCGGCACACATGATGCTGTGAGTTTCAGGGTCGCGCCGGGCGTTATATAGCTATAGGAGCGGCTGCAAAGCGCGGTTCATCCCTGGAGCGGCGGTAGCAGTTAGTCACCTTGAAAGTGCGACGGGTGCATTAATTGTTTGCATAAACTACTCCTACACACACGTCACTCCAAAATAACGTGTTGGAATATGCTTACAGTAATTTAGGTCCCACCGTTAGAACAGTACGAAAGCGAATAGGAGCTTTAGACCTTTGATTGTAATAGAAAAAAATGCTTACAAATTACACTTATGAACTCAGCAACTGTAGCGTTTAAAATTTACTTACAAAATACCAATACTAAAACCAGCTTCTGACGATTGCGCATTCTAAGAGGGAATACTGAGCAGTCGTAGGGATTGAAATCATAAAGTCCGTTTTGTATCTATTTCCATACTTTAAAACAATATAATGCAATACTTTTTTAAAGCCTTAGAATTATGAAATGTTGAGTATTATTAGGGCAAATTTTAATAGAATTCGATGATGATGGTTTTTTTTTAAATTCAAGTCAAAGTTGTCACTTTTTTGACGTTTTTGAACTTCTGCCAATTTTGAGGCCATATTGAAAAACATAGGTCAAGTGTAGAGCTACAAAACTTGCCTGAAGTGATTAAAAGTAGCTGAAAAATACACAGAAAAACATTCAGCCGGGAGATCTTTACGCATCTTGCCTCAAGGCTGCCCTGAAAAGTGCCTTTTTGGCACCGCACAGCTCCGGAAGCGAAATTTGCGATTTTTTACTCAGAAGATTGACGGAGAAAGAAAACGTTTTTTTATTTCTTCGTATAGTACAAGTTGTAATAAAGTACTGAAAAAATAATTATGCGCGAGAACAACGTATTGTGCATGCAGTGATGCTCCAAACTTGCAACTTTGAGAAGTGGCAAAAACGACATTCTCCACCTCTTGTGACATACGATTTTTTTCCGAGAAAACTACAAAGTTCCTTGCAAAACTAAGGTTCATTCCTTTGTGTGGACACATTTACCCATCACATATAAAAATGTAATTGAAAACAAAAAATGGTCATGGGACCTCGATTACCGTTCTTATCTGAACATGCCCATATATATTAGCAAACAAGGGCAGGGAATGAGCGGCTCGTTTGATAGACATATGAAGGAAGCCAACAGTCACCGAAACCAAGGTGCATAAGGAAATGTTTGTATATATATTTTTTTCACATTATAGTGCTCAAAAAGGGAGAATAATACTTCGGTTAATCTGTCGCTTAAAGAAATTCATTATAAAGCAGCAGAAAAATAACCATGCCGCCGGTGGGATCCGAACCCACGACCTCCGAATTTCACGAATTTTGCGAGTTTAGCATAAATACCCACGAGAGCAGCAGATTGTACAGCCGTCGCCGTAGCTCAGTTGGTAGAGCACCGGACGCGAAATTTGGAGGTCGTGGGTTAAGATCCCACCGCCGATATGGTTGTTTTTTTTGCTGCTTTATAATTTGTAATGAATTTCCTTTAAGCGAAAGATTAACCGATGCATTATTCTCCCATTTTCATCTCTACAAACTGAAAAAAATAATAAAAACGTTCTCTTATGCGTCTTGGTTTCGGTGACTGTTGGCTTCCACACACATACACACGCGCGCACGCACACGCACACAGATTATATATATATATATATATATATATATATATATATATATATATATATATATATATATATATATATATATATATATATATATATATATATATGCAAGAAAAACGAAATGAGCGGCTCGTTTGACAAATACATTAAGGAAGCTAAGTCACCGAAACCCAGGTCTATAAGGGAATGTTTCCATATTTTTTTAAATTTGTACTGCCAATGAATTGGTTTAAAGAAAATGACTTATAAAGCAGCAGAAAATAGAACCATGCCGCCGGTAGGATCCGAACCCACGACCTCCGAATATCGCGTCCGGTGCTCTACCAACTGAGCTACGGCGACGGCTGTCCAATCTGCTGATTTTGTGGGTATTTATGTTTTGCGTGTATTCGAACCTTGAGAGTGTTCACCAGCGCCACCCTCGTCCATAGCTGTGGACGTAGCAGGTCCTGCAATACCGCGAGTGTGACGTAGAACGTCATCTAAAGGCGAAGGCGGAAACTGTGCAAGAGCCCTCTTATGCTACATATGGCATCAAGACTGCCAGAACCGTGATCCCCGTTAAGCTATTAGCAGGCAAGGAAAATAAAATGAGGGGCTTGTTTGACAAATATATTAAGGAAGCTAACAGTAAAAGAAATTCAGGTGCATAGGGGAATGTTTCTATTTTTTTTAATTTGTAGAACACCAGACGCGATATTCGGAGGTCGTGAGTTCGGATCCCACCGGCGGCATGGTTGTTTTTTTTCTGCTGCTTTATAAGTCACTTTCTTTAAACCAATTTATTGGCAGTACAAATTAAAAAAAAGATTAGAAACATTCCCCTATGCACCTGGGTTTCGGTGACTGTTCGCTTCCTTAATATATATATATATATATATATATATATATATATATATATATATATATATATATATATATATATATATATATATATATATATATATATATATATATATATTGTGTCGGGACGGCGGACCCATCGAGATAAATCCACAGGAGGACGCAAGAGGCCAGGAGAAACATGACCGACCGCGGTGATTATTGCCCTTTCTCGCGCTCGCTTCCCGCGCTCCCTCCGCACCTCCTCTTAGTCAATGCAGGCCACTCGGATGGCGGTAGGCTGTCTACCGGACGCTCTATCTCGTTACATCTTTGCACCAGGGGGAGGAGGGGGGCGGGAACGGTCCAAGAAAGCCCAATGAAAATCCGAGCTCAGTCCATGTCGAATCCGGGTAAGACAGCCGGTGGGCACGGCAGTCTCAAGTGATGCCGTCCCACGGCAATGGCCGTAGACTCCAGTGCAGCGGGGCGTCGACTTTTTGCAGTAGCTCCGTTGTGGCGCTGCACTCCTTGAGAAAGGCATCGAGCACTTCCAGATGTGCCACTTGGCATTCAGGGTTCAGGAGCTCAGGAGCATAGCTTGATTCGCTGGAGGCATCATCACGCGGGGATGACGTTGAGGTGGCGTTTGATACCAAACTGTCCAGGTAGATGGCGGAGCTGCTTGTAGGCAGCTCTGCCGCGTACGACAACACCGAGCGTTCCGGCTCGGGTTCAGACGGATCTTCTGAGCAATCGTTGAACTCTGCTCTCCTCCGCGTCGTCACACCCCTGCGCATGTCTTACGCTCTCGTCTCCACCGCATTCGATCACGCATTCATCCGTATCTCCGGCAACAGTATCCGTCGTATTAAACACCAGTGCTAGAAAACACAGACAGAGGACGAGGCGAGACACATGGAAGGCGCTGAACTTACAACTTTCGGCGCCTTCCGTTTTTCTCGTCTCGTCCTCTGTGTTTCTTTAGCGCTGTTTTTAATACGATGGATCACCACCAACTCGCCCAATGCTCAGTTCTTCTAAGAGTATCCAAACTAAGGATACACATTCACCTCATCTTCTCGCCGTGCCCGTGCTGTGCCCTCGTTGTCCTCAACCACTTGTTCCGTCGAAGATACTTCATCATTTACTACCATCACTTAAAGCTAAATCTACTCGTCGTCTTCAACATCGTTCTCTGCCATTGGCTCCTGTGCCTCCTGTTGCGTCTTCATGTTTGGTTCTGAAGGCGCATCGCCGTGCATGGTCTGTTACTGTGTTCCACTGTTAAACGGGGTGTCTTCCACATCGGCAGTCTGGATCGACAGACAGCAGTGCACTGGATGGCGGCGATGTCATATCGGTCATTGATTCTGGGTCACCTGGAATATGCAACGTGGGCCCACAGAGATGTAGTCAGACTGTTCGTCGACGTTAAAGTTTATGGGCTGGGTGAAGGCGTCTGCAGTCGCCGAAGAACGTCCCACGCCAGATAGGTTCACTCCGGTGAGCGAGGCGGCAAGCATCACATGGTACGAGACAACCGACCTCACGCTGACCTTCAAGCAGGCTGCAACGACACTATGTGCGTTTGCGGGACAACTGGGCGCGGCAAGGAAACAGTCACAGGCATCCAATTCGCCTCCACCTCCCGACGCACACTTCTCTTCCGGTCACGCTCAGGCTCGTCGCCACCTGCATCCAGCTTGGTCCTTGCCACTTGCTCATCCGTTACAATAACCGCTTGCATACTCGGTTGGTCCAGCACTGCCTCATCACCACAGACGCCAACATCTTGCTCCAGGACTCCAGCCTCTGCTTTGTTCTTGTCCTTTGACTTGGCTTCAGCCGTCTGACCCGTCTCCTTGTTCGCGCCCGCGGCGTCCATTTGCGCCGAGGATTTGGCGCCCTCATTCAAAGACGGGGTACCGTGATACCCGACGTCGCGTTCCACCTTCTCCAGCCGCCCGAATAGCCGGTCCAAGCGCAGGTCGAGGCGGTGGAGGATGGCCCCCAGCCTGCGAGAAACGGCGACTCCCGGGCAGCCACGGTTGTCGGCTCCGTTAGCTGCGCCGCGGACGGACTCGCGGCGTCCGAGGCGGACCTGGCGCTGGTCCTCGGGATCTCGGATAGCGTCCACAAAAACTTCAGTGCCGACCAAGGTCACAATGGTCGGTGGCGCACCCGGCAGCGACTGCGACGCCGACCGCTGGACAGCTGCGGAAAGGTCCTGGTAGCTTATCCCAGGCTCCTTGCGACGAGCACGCAGGCGCTGGTATCGAAGCCTGGGTTCGCCCGACCCGTAGTGGTCGGCGAGGAGCCCCGCGATGGTGTCGTATCGGCTAAGATCCGTGCCGGGCACGTTCGGGAGTAGCTCCGCCGCTCGGCCACGCAGCTCACGCACGAGCATCACGGCTTTCGTCCGAGCGTCCCATCCTTGCGCCTCTGCGATGGTGTCCAGCTGGAGCTGGTAAGCCTCCCAAAAGGCAGTGCCATCGTAAGTTGGTAACTGCGCCGCCATCCCCAGCGGGCAGGCTGGATGTGGCGCACCTGCGCCGTGCACTCCGCAAGGTCGGACTGCGAGGCTATATATATATATATATATATATATATATATATATATATATATATATATATATATATATATATATATAGTCCGACGGGAGCGGGTGCGGATTCTATGGTGTTGATGGAAGGCACCGGCCCGTCGCGGTTAGGGTTGGTCGGCACAGCATGAGGTACCCTGCGCTCGAAAGCATCAACCCTAGCCTCCAGGTGGTCCAGTCTCCAGCCGAAGCTCTCGAAGACGGCCTCCAGCATCGGGGAAAGGGGCAGACCATCCGAGCGCCCGAGATAAGCGGCGCCATCGGCCGCGCTCTGCAGCACATCAGCCGGTGGTGGCCCATGGCCCTCGGCCGCGCCCGCATCCTGTTTACGGGCTAGGGTGTGCGCCATCCCACCGCTGCGACCAAAGTATGTAGGGAGACAGCGGACCCGTGCAGATAAATCCACAGGAAGACGCGAGAGACTAGGAGAAACACAACCGGCCACAGTGATTCTTTATCGCCCTTAACTGGTACTATTATCGCGGTTTATTGACCAACGGTTTCAGACGTCCTTAATCAGGGTTTTAAGTTGAATGAATACAAATATGTGCGTATTTACGGACCTAAATGCAGAGAAAGAGGAGTCACTCTCTCTCTTTTCTTTGAGGAGAAAAACTTACACACACATCACGGAGTAGATGACAAGAGTGTCGGCGTCCATTAAAAGGAAAGGAGCAGGGTTGTGAAACAAGTTGAAAAAACAAGTTAAAATACAGAGGTGACAGACATGCAGCAGAGGCGGAGAGGGTCGGATTTTCGCCGAGAAGACTTAAGCAAGAAAGGTTTCGTTCTGCGGAAGGGAGAAGTTCGAGCACAAGGGTAAAAAAACGGAAGACAAGAAAACAACATATATATATATATATATATATATATATATATATATATATATATATATATATATATATATATATATATATATATATATATATATATATATATATATATATATATATATATATATATATATATATATATATCGAAGGGATCAGCTGCTAAGAAATTCTCTCTACGCAGCTGATTAAGTATTCCAAATAAATATTATCCAAAAATTTAAAACAGAACAGTAAGAAACTTAATGCAGTTGTTCTTTATATATTCGAAGGTCATGGGTTCGGCGGGATGTTGTTTTTTCTTCTGCTTCCTTATCAATTATATTTAAGCGATAAAATAATTGTATTGACCTCCAACTACTCTACAGCACAACTTAAAATGGAAATAAACATCCCCTTTGCTGCTTGGTTGTGGTGACTGTTGGCTTCAGATGTGTGTGCGCATATATATATATATATATATATATATATATATATATATATATATATATATATATATGGTATAAAAACATAAACATATTTGCATAGTTGAGAAACGCTTCATTTAGCCATAGATTAATTTTGAGTCGACGTTTCGGACAGAGCCTGTCCTTTCTCAAGACTGAAGACTGACAGAACTTCAGTCTTGAGAAAGGACAGGCTCTGTCCGAAACGTCGACTCAAAATAAGTCTATGGCTAAATGAAGCGTTTCTCAACTTTGCATATATGATAACCTATAAAAGCAAAAAACTGCATTTATGGGCTGTTACTCGCTTTGTGAACCTCATTTTGCGCGTATGTTTGGCCTATTTTGATTCAGTTTCGTATGTTGTACGCCCTGAAGTTCATTAAATACAAAAAGAATCGTTATTTTTCAGTTTGATAAATTGCGAATTCTTGCTCTGACAGTTTGTGCACGGTCTAGTCACGTCTACGGCAACTAAAACCTAAAGGACAGCACATTTTTTTGTTGTTTCTTAAGGGGAGGGTGGGGGGTTGTTGTGGGTGAGGTGGGAATATGCGGTTGTCATCACACGCAGCATACAATCAAAAATTCATTTACAGTTGAAGCGGTCGATTGCCACATTTTCTCAGCCATTGAGTTCTTCACAAGTTGTAGAAGAGAAACAATGTCCAGGAAAAAAAAAAGAGCATCTTCTGATATATGGAGAAATTTTTACGTTTGAATCCATTAATAAATACCGAAAATATTTCTCAATTCATCAAACAATAAGGAGTTTGCGTTGAAAGTCGCGTCCTTCAAGTTTACGCTCCAAGGTAATTAAGTTTAACTAGGTACCCAGCAAGAGAATGATGCACTTATGCACAAAGTTCTTTTGTGTACATAGTTCTTGCTTCAGATATGTCTGACTACTACCCCTCTGCAAAGCCATGTACGGAGAAGCGTTAAAAAAACATGGTTTGTACGGCCCACTGACGAAAAAGAAGAAAATTCTTCATAGTACGAACATTCAGTTGTGTAAGAGGCAACAATCTGAAACTTATAAAGACATATCCTGTGGCAGAAAACACATTTTCAGGTGTTCTGTACCATATTTTTTGCCAGAGCGACCACGAACGTAATAGCATATCGCAGCTTGCTGACATTTCCACGGACTGAATACCTGCACTGCACAGTGGTATCTGAAAACTTCATAAGTTCTTTCAAGTACCTATTTCATTAAAACGGCCTAGTGACTAAGAACAAAATGCACAGCAGTATAGCTCACAACGAGTATTCTTATCAATTTCGCCGGGTTCTACAAGCTTTCATGGCTTAAATTGAGCTCTCACATAGTTGTCTTTTAGGCCAGCATGATAATTTGGCAACAGTGTTTTGTTCTTGAATATTGAAATTGAAAACTAGTAGTGACGTTTATCAAAACGAGTTACTTGCCGCAACGATCTTATTTGGACCAGAACTGCGGTTTCTGGCACTGGTTGACTTTCACCTTGTAATGTTCTGCGTATCGCATTAGATACAGGCTGTAAAGGCGGCAATAGTTGCTTTTCCTTAAAATGCTGTAGAAAAGCCATTTTTATACGTGTCCATCAAAATATGACCAAAAGTATCAGCTGTCTGAAAAACAGGAGGCCTCATGGATGATGAAACACGGCAAAAGGCAACCCTTGAGGCAAAACAACATAAAACTTTAATGGGTGCACTGGAGCCCATATTTACCGGCGATGAAAAAGTTTTAAAGTTCTTATGCTGGTATATTGTAAGTAACTGAGTTGCGTTCGCAGTTCTAACGTTCTGAGACATTAAGATATGATTAAAACTTGTCATTTTATTTATGTAAACAGAATTTTTGCATCAGTCTATCAGCTTTTCACAGTTCTGCAATGCAGAGACAAATAACGATGTAATTATGGAAGTATACCCAGCCATTCTGACAAAACGATTTTTGAGCGAGAGACCGTTCATGAACGCAAATATTATGTTAAACTTCAGTATCACAATCAATTTATCCGCAGCTCACCCGACCGCAGTCTTGTATTTTTTTCTATTCCCGTATTTGCTATCCTCAAAAGCGTTCCCCGTTGATTTTTTGTGGCAGTCTTAACTGCTCGATGCGATCAATGATTTTGCTACATATCAGAATAATGAACCATTGTTTCAATATGTCCAGAACAGTGTCTTGCTATTTTCGAATTCTCAAAATTTTCCCCAAGAAAACTGGACATGTTGCTGGGTTTTGTTCGTCTTTTTGATTGCTTGGCAATTTTGCTGTTAACTGTAAGCGTATTCAGCAATTCTCTGCTATTATATATTCTATACAAATACAATTTGTGGCATACGTATAACAAAATGCAGACATTGAAATATGAAGTGCCTGCAATACAAATACAATCTGTTGCATACGTATAACAAAATGCAGACATTGAAACATGAAGTGTCTGCAATACAAATACAATCTGTGGCATACGCATAACAAAATGCAGACATTGAAACATGAAGTGCCTGCAATACAAATACAATCTGTGGCATACGTATAACAAAATGCAGACATTGAAACATGAAGTGTCTGCAATGCAAATACAATCTGTGGCATACGTATAACAAAATGCAGACATTGTAACATGAAGTGTCTGCAATACAAATACAATTTTTGGCATACGTACAGCAAAATGCAGACATTGAAACATGAAGTGTCTGCAATGCAAATACAATCTGTGGCATACGTATAACAAAATGCAGACATTGAAACATGAAGTGCCTGCAATGCAAATACAATCTGTGGCATACGTATAACAAAATGCAGACATTGAAACATGAAGTGCCTGCAATACAAATACAATCTGTGGCATACGTATAACAAAATGCAGACATTGAAACATGAAGTGTCTGCAATGCAAATACAATCTGTGGCATACGTATAACAAAATGCAGCCATTGTAACATGAAGTGTCTGCAATACAAATACAATTTTTGGCATACGTACAACAAAATGCAGACATTGAAACATGAAGTGTCTGCAATGCAAATACAATCTGTGGCATACGTATAACAAAATGCAGACATTGTAACATGAAGTGTCTGCAATACAAATACAATTTTTGGCATACGTACAGCAAAATGCAGACATTGAAACATGAAGTGTCTGCAATGCAAATACAATCTGTGGCATACGTATAACAAAATGCAGACATTGAAACATGAAGTGCCTGCAATGCAAATACAATCTGTGGCATACGTATAACAAAATGCAGACATTGAAACATGAAGTGCCTGCAATACAAATACAATCTGTGGCATACGTATAACAAAATGCAGACATTGAAACATGAAGTGTCTGCAATGCAAATACAATCTGTGGCATACGTATAACAAAATGCAGCCATTGTAACATGAAGTGTCTGCAATACAAATACAATTTTTGGCATACGTACAACAAAATGCAGACATTGAAACATGAAGTGTCTGCAATACAAATACAATTTTTGGCATACGTACAACAAAATGCAGACATTGAAACATGAAGTGTCTGCAATGCAAATACAATCTGTGGCATACGTATAACAAAATGCAGACATTGAAACATGAAGTGTCTGCAATGCAAATACAATCTGTGGCAAACGTATAACAAAATGTAGACATTGCAACATGAAGTATCTGCAATACAAATACGAATTTTGGAATACGTACAACAAAATGCAG
Organism: Amblyomma americanum; assembly: GCF_052857255.1. Lineage (NCBI taxonomy): Eukaryota > Metazoa > Arthropoda > Arachnida > Ixodida > Ixodidae > Amblyomma > Amblyomma americanum. The sequence continues at coordinate 142,426,488 of NC_135499.1, read as the reverse complement.
ACATTGAAACATGAAGTGTCTGCAATGCAAATACAATCTGTGGCATACGTATAACAAAATGCAGACATTGAAATATGAAGTGCCTGCAATACAAATACAATCTGTTGCATACGTATAACAAAATGCAGACATTGAAACATGAAGTGTATGCAATACAAATACAATCTGTGGCATACGCATAACAAAATGCAGACATTGAAACATGAAGTGCCTGCAATACAAATACAATCTGTGGCATACGTATAGCAAAATGCAGACATTGAAACATGAAGTGTCTGCAATGCAAATACAATCTGTGGCATACGTATAACAAAATGCAGACATTGCAACATGAAGTGTCTGCAATACAAATACAATTTTTGGCATACGTACAACAAAATGCAGACATTGAAACATGAAGTGTCTGCAATGCAAATACAATCTGTGGCATCCGTATAACAAAATGCAGACATTGAAACATGAAGTGTCTGAAATGCAAATACGATCTGTGGCATGCGTACAACAAAATGCAGACATTGAAACATGTAGTGTCTGCACTCTGTATAGAGTAACCTCAGTTTTATAGCTTTCCATGACGATTTTAACATCAATCGTGTTAAAAATTTGCTTCCTTCTCAACCGTCTCCTGGAAACGATTCCTTTGCCTTTAATTTGGTACCGCACTATTTGATTTCCTTTTACAGGCAATCAGTTTCTCCGGGCCGTCAAGAGGCTTAGCAGTTAAGCGTGTATATTGAATTAAACTAACACAGCAGCAGGTGAGTTCGGGCCGCAAACGAATCCTTCTAAGATAAAAATTAAACCTATGTTGCATCTCTGGGACACAATTCTTTGGCCTTTATTCCTTCAACGTCGCATTTACAAAACAAAATAGTGAAAAACAAACCCCATAAGAATGGTAATAGCTTTCAACGCTTTAGCGAAGCAACCCTTGTCCGTGCACGATAGGCAATTACTACCGGTCGAATCGTACGAAAACAAACAAGATCAAATAAGCATGTTAGACCTGCAATAACCCCACGGCACCAGGCTTTACCGCCAAAGCTGGTACTTCTCATTAGCATTGCAGATAGGGCGCATAAAGTGCACCTGGCATCAACAAATTTTCATTAGAATACAAATCAAATAAAAAATGGAAGCTTGGTTTGCATCTTTTTTTATTTGTTTTGTAGAGTCTTGATTTTAATGCGCACCGAGCGCGGCTCGTTAGATTTACAGGATGAAAACCGTAATAACCTGTTGAACGTGCCATCGCACAGTTGAAATTATCAAAGCCGTGTTAGTATAATGGGGAACTAGGCTTGAGCGAAACTTCCGAAAGCGAGAATTTTTTTTCTCTCGGAGCTTTGTTTGCAAGTATTGGTCTTGAGAACGAATTATTTTTAAGAACTGCCAAAATAAGGCTGCTACGATGCCAAGATATTAGCCGTTCACTGGATATTGTACTTAGACTTGGTGTTTAAACTGGCACAGACAACAAACCATTTCATATTCAGTAAAGCTTAACGCATGAAACGTGGGTGAAGTCGAAAGGGTTGTGAAACTGACTTTAAGCTGGTAGCTGAAATTTGTCTGTTTATTTCAGTGCTCAACAGAAAGTAGGGGATGTACCACTATAGACAAAGCACGGCCCTTGGCGTTACCGGATAACATACGGAAGATAATATCGAAATGTCTATCATTTTTTGGCTTATTTAAATATCAAAGCGTTAATGAAAACAAGTTGCTTGTGTACCCGAGCGCAGGAAGTTTAATAAATTTGAAGCTACCTGAGTAGAGGACATAAAAGGCTGAATGTTCTTTTAACAGGATACATATTCGTCGTGACCTGGTTAGCCAGTGCTCCTGCGAAGGTTCAGAATAAGAATATAATGATAATCATTATCTTTCCAAATTCATGAAAAATATTTGGCGGCACAAAAGAAGGAGAAATTTGTTTATACAAAATAAAATTTCGCCAGCATGCGTCGTATTTTTTGAGGCAAGGGCCTAACAACACTAGTATTACCCGAAAAAAAAAAGAAGTAGCAGAAACAAAATGGCAACTGGTTCTGGTACTGCATCCTAATTTTTTTTCAGCCCATTTGGGAGGGTAGACATTTCTGTAGCTGAGCAAAAGGTTCAGCTTAGAATTAATTAATGAAACCAAAGGCCTCAAGCTCGGTAAGCGGAACGGTAAGAAGATCGCTGAATTTTAGCTGTCTGCTAACAGTCATCGTGCACAGTGGGCTAATCTCTTCCTGGCTCTGGGCGCCGTGGCCAGTGTCCCTCGTACCCTCGTATATTCTTTATGTTATATACTGGCCGACATGCTCCTGCATTTTTTGCGTTACTGTCGCTGTTTGAGCTAACCTATTGTTGTTATCCGCTGAAGCCACATGCATGAAATGACCAACGCGACTGCTTTAGGCTGCCCGCGTAAAAGTAGTTGCTAAATAAGGAAAGCTAGGCGTAGCAAAGGATCGCTAATTGCAGAACAGGATTTCATGTCCACTAGAAGTGGTTGTCTCAGCCAATTATTTTCACACTCATAAGCAGCACGGTCAGTTTAGTGCCGGCGACGAAACGTTCGCAATGAGTGTTCAGAACTGTAGATGACAGTACATATCCCATGGCACAATAGCAGGTCGTCCACAGGTCCTTTGACGTTTGAGGCTAATATGGGTTCTAGGCTTGGCTTCAAGCCATGAGTCACGAGATTTATGACAAAAAATAAGTGAAAAGCAACTGGATGCTCGCGAATTTCTGAACTGATTCGATATGTTGAATATTTTCAAACATTTTAAAGTGCCGGTATGACTTAGGAATTTGTTCAAAAAAATGAAATATAGAATGGCGTACTTTAAGTGCTGTGCCTCCACCCAGTGTGCTTCGTCTCAATAATTGTGGAAGTCAATGAAATAATATCGCTGTAAAAAACGCACGCAAGAAATAGTAACCAGTGTTCCACGGCAGTTCCCATTCGGATAAGCAATGTACAAAAACTCACTGCAGTAGCGCGCAGGATATTACTATAAGAGACAAATGGTGCTAACATCATTTTAATATCACTACAAGGGACAGCAGCGCGAAGATCATTTAGATATCACTGAAAGGGACAAGGGATGCTGAAATCATTTTGATATCACTTCAAGGGAGAAGCAGTGCAAATATTATGATATCACTGTAAGTAACAGGGAATGTTGAGGTAAATTTAACATGACCGTAAGGAACAAGAAGTGCTAACATCATTTTGATATCACTGTAAGAGATAAGGGGTGCTGAAATCATTTTGATATCACTTTAAGCGACAAGCAGTGCAAAGATCATTATGATATCACTGTAAGTGACAGGGAATGTTGAGGTCATTTAACATCACTGTAAGGGACAAAAAGTGCTAAGATCATTTTGATATCGCTGTAAGGGACGAGGGATGCTGAAATCATTTTGATATCACTTCAAAGGACAAGCAGTGCAAATATCATTGATATCACTGTAAGTCACAGGCAATGTTGAGGTAAATTTAACATGACCGTAAGGAACAAGAAGTGCTAAGATCATTTTGATATCACTGTAAGGGATAAGGGGTGCTGAAATCATTTTGATATCACTTTAAGGGACAAGCAGTGCAAAGATCATTATGATATCACTGTAATTGACAGGGAATGCTGAGGTCATTTAACATCACAGTAAGGGACAAGAAGTGCTAAGATCATTTTGATATCACTCTAAGGGATAAGGGGCACTGAAATCATTTTGATATCACTTTAAGGGACAAGCAGTGCAAAGATCATTATGATATCACTGTAAGTGACAGGGAATGCTGAGGTCATTTAACATCACAGTAAGGGACAAGAAGTGCTAAGATCATTTTGATATCACTGTAAGGGACAAGGGGTGCTGAAATCATTTTGATATAACTTCAAGGGACAATCAGTGCAAAGATCATTAAGATATCACTGTAAGTGACAGGGAATGCTGAGGTCATTTAACATTACCGTAAGGGACAAGAAGTGCTAAGATCATTTTGATATCACTGTAAGGGACAAGGGGTGCTGAAATCATTTGATATTACTTTAAGAAAGAAGCAGTGCAAAGGTCATTATGATATCACTGTAAGTGACAGGGAATGCAGAGGTCATTTAACATCACCGTAAGGGACAAGAAGTGCTAAGATCATTTTGACATCAGTGTAAGGGAGAAACAGTGCTAAGATCTTTTTGCTAGTGGTGTTAGCCTTCAGGTGTATAGTGCCAATTTGAGCTAGTTGGTTTACTGATTAACAAGAGGCAACGCAGAACAACGAGCAAGAACGACGAAACGGAATACAACACAGTCACCGACTGAGTGCGTGGGTTGTATTTTCTTCCGAGGTTCTTGTTCTCTGCTTTACCTCCTCTTGGACAAACTAAAAATGTTCTGATTTATACTTCGCCAAACATTCTTCTTTTTTTTTTTGAGCAACCGTTACCCTTGCCACAATGGTGATGAGTTCTTGGTTACTGATTAGTTTAAATAGATTGTTCGAATAAATGAATACTTCAGCCATCTTTTCACTCGCTGAGCCCGCGTAAGCGCAGAAGAAATCGAGACAGCTCCGCCTGAGGCGACATCGTAAAACAGGGCTTGTTTGATTCAAACAAAAATGCAAAAACTTAAAAAATAAAAACTCTGCTTTCAACTTGCATAGTGACTTTATACTGAGCGTATCGAACGCCAACTTCGCTTCGGTTCACGGAACACTCATTCCAGATCTATCGGGACCAAAATGTGCCAGCGGACGGCTTTAGTATTCGCTTTTATTCCGTTTTTTTTCTCTTTTTTGTGAAGTTGACAAAAAGCGATTCTCGACAAAGAACTTCGTCGATGAAACGAAGAGTTTTACGCATGCGAAATGAGCCACGCCTTCGACTTTGGCAGGGTGAAATTTCGATTAAATAAATGAAGGGTTCTGTGTCCTTGACACGGCGTTCAATCTCAGCGTAAAATGCCTCGAGGCAGTCGTCTGTCCCTTGGCGCCATCGCCGCCGGAGCATCCAGGCACTACGCGACAGCCGCGAGGCTATCGACGGATAGATCAGAAGGAAGCGTAAAACAGCAAGAGTCCAACTTTGATGAAAAGAAAGCGATAACGCGCGATGTTTTTGCATAAGTGCTACGCAATCTACTTGAAAGAAACCTGGAACTGGGTGCGGCTGATACGCGAGAACGTCAGGAAAAGTTTAAGACGAGAACCGACAGCGTCTCGGGCTTCTTTTCCGTTACTCGTCTGTGTCCTCTTGGCTTCCGCCAGGCGGCGCGGTCGGTTTTGTCCGGAATGCTTTTGTCGCTGACGTAACCGTCCGCTTCGACAGCGCACGGAAAAACGTCTTTAACGCGTTGCGCAATGCGAAATTTCCCGAAGGAAAACCGAATTTCAGTGCCTTATCACCAGCGCAATTCTGCGGTCAGGGTCATTCGAACGTCATCCGCGTTAGTGCCTCTGTTTTTTTTTTCCTTGCACTTCCTTGACATCATATTTCCCTACAGGCACAAAACAATGCGAAACATTTTAGACGACGCTGCACACTAGTAAAGAAAACATACGGGCGCAGATAAAAGCTACAGGGGATCTCAAGTTTCAAGCGCTGACGTTTTCAGCGTACATTATCTTTCCATTTTATCCCTACATAATTGACGTGGATATTTTAGGGATCTATTTCTCTTTCAAAGGATTGAGAAGACGCTTTGTGCGTTGCTCAGAAAATGAATATAGTTTAAAAACCGAAAGCTTTGAGGAGAAGTACTTCGCAATCGCTTCATGGTGCGAAATATTCTTCATAGAAGAAAATAGCATAAGATAAGCGTTGGAGAAAGAAGCGTGTTTAAAGCCAATATGAAGAAAAATACTTCCTTCAGTGGTTGCTGCCAGCTAAATGCAAGCCGACATGAGTCGTGATATATTCTTCATTTTGTCGTAGTTTCTGGTATGGTATGGTATGGTATGGTATATGGGGTTTGACGTCCCAAAGCGACTCAGGCTATGAGAGACGCCGTAGTGAAGGGCTCCGGAAATTTCGACCACCTGGGGTTCTTTAACGTGCACTGACATCGCACAGTACACGGGCCTCTAGAATTTCTCCTCCATCGAAATTCGACCGCCGCGGCCGAGATCGAACCCGCGCCTTTCGGGCCAGCAGCCGAGCGCCGTAACCCCTCAGCCATCGCGGCGGCTTGTCGTAGTTTCTGTCACACTCCCAGAAGTCTAATCATTTGTGAAGATGTTCTAACGATTGGTCACGGTTAAGCCTGGTAAAGGTTAGTATCTTTTTTTGAGCTCTTTGCTTGGCGTGCATATTCTTTACACACGCGTTTTGCATTTGTAACGAAAAAAATAGGTATTATTTCTAAAGGAAACGGGGAGGGTTACACACACAAGAGTCTAAATCGCGTATACAGTGTCATGTAAATATATAAATGAGCGTGTGTATTGCTGACTACATCCTCAAACCAGCTGTTGCACCTCTCTAAGAGTTCCTTTCTAGTAACAAGCTTGTAATGATAACATATTCAGCACTTATACATATACTCCGCGCCTCTGGAAGCAGCACACAGGTTATGCCCTTGAGCTCTGTTTATTGGCCTCGCCTGCTCTTGTCCCTGTCTGCCATAGGTTCAGAACAGCGAAACTCTAAACCAGCCAGTTTCACCCCACCCATTCTTCTTAGCCGTTGGCAGGACGTGTCCTTGAGGGCGATGGTCAGAAACGCGAACCGTACGATGACCGTGGGCACTTACATAAAACGGTGCACGACTGTCACGAGGAAAACCCTGATGCTGTCAACCAGATACCCGGACACGAACGAATTCCCAGACCGACAGGGAGGAATAGTGGACAGCGTGCGCAACCTACTCCGCCTAAGTCGTCAAACCATGAAACTTCTTTGCGAGGCTAACAGCGATGCGGCCGTCTTCTAAGAAAGAGACGCCGAGAGAGCGGAGTATTTCTGGAACTTCGTGAAAGTCAGTAGTATAAGCACGGGTCATCGAAGCTTAGGAACAACCAAACGCTTAAATGAGTTGCATAGTGTGTCGTGGTGTTCTAACATTGTTGCAATGAAATTTTGCATAATAGAATAATATAGTTCAATGAAAACACTTGAGAGAAATTGTTTTCGAAAATGTTGTTTACAAGCCCTGAGCCACTAGTACGAATACGTCTTTTCACAGGTGTTATATGAGCTGACTTGGGGATGTGAAAGTGGCCTTTGTTTGACTGTCTGGCCTTATTCGTGACAACTCAGGATGCTAGCGGCGTAATGAAAAAGAAGTGCAACTCTTAAGGTCAGTGTCTGCACCAGTTACGAAGGAGTTTAATACACATGAGACTGAAACGTAGAATAGTGCCTCGACACCTCCACCGTTGATCAGCTGACGCAATAAGTATTGTCCAAAACCGAGCCTGTCCGAATTTCTCTTCAGCTGAAAAATTTAAGAGAATCGTGTAAATGACCTTGCAGCCGTATGACCCAGGGCAAGTAAAGGGCAATAAGTAATAAATTCGTTTCTTGAATTACGTTGCCCCTTGGGGAATTACCCCAACTTGATGGATTTCACATTTCAGAAGATACAGTTATCTCGACAAATTTCGCACACATGCTAGTGTCCATTCTACTCGAAATTCCTGAGCCGTGTTGTTTTTATTTTCTAGGTTTTGCTTTTAATGCAGTCCAGGGTTCGACGGGGAATAAATTGCATAGATGCGAAGGAAACAAACGATTGACTTTTCGGCGCTCTTGTCGGCTTTTTGTTCAGAATGAAACAAAATGTAGACGTCTGTCTTCTGTATGCACGGAGAGACAGGACTGCATGTACGCAAGTTTTCATTTTTTAGACAGGAGTTGCTGTTCACTGTTTTTACTGCACCACATTTGGACACTTGTTTACGTTGTTTACACTCAACAATTTGGCAAGAAATGTGGCAACGCCTTGAGAGCTCTTCCAGCAAAAGGTGATACCTGGGAGACTGCCTTGCAGATCTTCGCCGACACCACATACGATAAACAACACTAGAGGCAATCTCTTAGAAACGTACAAGCTATCCTTACAAAACGCCGCCTGCATCTATACTACCGGCCCTAACATCTCGTTTCATTTCGAACAATATATTCGTACGGGAGTCGAAACGCGAATATTTTTATTTTTCACTTTCATTTTTGGCAGGTGTATGTTTTTGCTTGCTGCTGTGTTGCTGCTGCGACAAATCTGCTGATCCCTAGACAAATCGAAGGCACGCGTAAAAGCAAGCGACTCGCTCTCGTTTTCACATTATTTCTGGTTGGCAGCGTGATCCTGATCGCCGCGCTTTGGGAGGTACAATACACTTCTCGTTGTCAGATGCTGTGAGGGGCTAAAATTTGCACTCCTTCGATCTCCTAATCAAGCTGTTTGTGAACGCACCCTGCAGGTGAGGTGTTTACAATCATCACATTCAAAGTGCTTCTCAGTGCTTTCTCCCACAAATGCAGTGGCTTCAGTGGCCGAAGATGCTAAAGCATTTGCACTGTTGCTGTGCTGTGTGGAAGCACAGAAAAATACTTGTACCTTCTCGTGGCCCAAGCTGCAGCGGCTGCCCTTCATTTCTATAGTTGCACACAGCGGTAAATAGGTGGACTAGCTGCGGAAACTTGTGGCAGCCAGGAAGTGGTTTTTGTATTTGACATTCATCACTGTTATGAATAATGAACTTCACGCTTAAAACCATGGGAGGAGAGGCTACCTTCCGAGTTAAGAAGCTTCTGAAATCGAAGATTCAGCGTGTAGAATGTGCTCGCGCTGGGAGTTCCCCCTTTAAGGGAAGATATCTATACTATAATAGTAAGCTAAGGCCTGGCCAATTCCTTATTGTGGTGGCTAAATACAATGAGTTTGTTGGTATATTGTGCCAGGGTGCTGCACGTTTCTTTGGTAAAAACAAGAGATACGGTAAAAAATGGCAAACGTACGCAAAATATTTATTCCGGCCCTGATAAACATTGGCATAAATACGTACTCTAAATGCGTATTAAATGTAGATTTTACTTAAAATTCACTTAGAACATGCTGCGCCGCTGCCTCTAAATGAGATGCCTTCAGGACAATCAAGTACTGAGAGAGGAGTGTTTCTTGACTATGTTTGGAAAATAAAAAATGACCTGGAACTGTCGATACATACATGTCTTTCTCAAATTCTCCTCCTCAATATATCGCAAAATCAAAACACCTAAAGAGCTGCGCTCAAATTTCGCATTAAGGAGTATCGTAAATGTCTGTAAATTTTTTTACCCATTTAACAAATTTAACAGGACTGAATGCTTGGCATTGGGCTTGCATAGAAGGTAGCAAAGCATTCCTCTGAGGTTTTCGTCCTGAGTTTATTTATTTATTTATTTATTTATTTATTTATTTATTTATTTATTTATTTATTTATTTATTTATTTATTTATTTATTTAATGATTACATACCGCGGACATTTATTTTGAAGCCGGACAGGAATACTACATAAAAGAACATCAGTGATCATGGCATCTGACAACAAAAAAATTGGGAATTACGTTGGTGAAATGTATACAATAATGCAGAATACAGATTTTGCTGGTGCGTAACGTCGTCTGTTTTCTGTTTGTGTGTGAGTGTGTGTGCGCGCGCGTGCGTGCGTGAGTGCGCGTGGTGTGCGTGTGTGTGCGTGCGTGTGTGTGTGTGCGCAATAGAACCACTGCTGTTTAATTACAGTCGAGTCCTTGAACACGTCATCATCATTATCGTCGTCGTCACCACTGTCATCAGGAATTAAGCCATAGTCACGCAATGGTCACTCTATTCCGGCTAATTTCTCCTGAGACCATATTTTCGGTTCAGCTGTCTCATTACCAAAAAATGCAAAACAGGCTTTAACACTTAGCACGCGACACGAGTGACGTGCGCAATTGTATCTGACTTCCTTTTCTCGTTGAATATGGGACAGGCTTTCGTCACATTTGCACATCATTTCGCTATTGAGACCTTTTTTTTAAAACATTTCCTCCGTTTCCTTCCCTCTTTTGCAATTTGATTATTTTGATCTTCTGCATGTCTTATTGAGTTACAAGTATTGTGCCCTTTTAGCGTAGCCGCAGAAAACTGGCACGCTCCCTTTGTCGTTCTTATGAGTTGCATTCGTGCATTGAGAATCATTCCGGCGCGGTTTTCTACAAACTGAGCTGCTGACTCGACCCCGTTACTGCTGTTAGCCGGCGTGTGCTTGCTTTAGCGTGCGTGTGTGCGTGCGCGTGTAAGTGCGTGCTTTCGTGCCGGCGCCGCCAGTTACCAGCCTCCACCATGAAAAACCCATGTTGCCGCGGGTCGTACGAAGATGCAAAGGCGAAATCAAACTCAAAACCACAATGGAAAGGCTATTAATCAAAACGAGAAATGCACACAACGCAGGTTGCTCGTGTCAATCGCCTTATGATCGCGTGTGCAATTTCCTTTTAACGCAAGAGACATTAGATCTCCCTCTCTATTCAAGGGGGCTTTACCCTATGCAATGATCGAAATTTTTTTATCGCCACTTTAAACCCATCGAACGACTACCCACCTCCACCTCAATTTTATTCCAAAGTATTACTTAAATGTGACATTTTTAGTCACAAGCACGCACAGAAAGCGAGAAATGAGGCAATTTTATATACACAATAAAACTCTCTCCTCATTTATATGCTTATTAGCCTGTTTGTGCTAGTCCTTCGTCTTGTGTACCGTTCGTGTTGCGCTGTGAGCGAAAATGCCCGATTTGTCTTCATATAGGATCCTACTCGCATTCCTAAACACAGACTCTGAACTTGAGCCAATTTGTGCCGCCTACATCTACACAAATGTTTGCCGACGGACAAATACTGCACCACGGCTCTTGTAAACACGCGGAGTGAAAAGGGAATGCGACTGGCCACTCCCCGTTCGCTTCGCCTTACCGCCTGCTGCCTGTTTCAATCCCCAAAGTCGAACAGAACAAATGAATAAGGAACGACTGGATTGAATGGAAACTATTTCCATTTACTGAACTGCGGCGAGATTGAAGGGACGCTTGCACCTCTTTTGTCTCTGCTCACGCATGAAGTGCGGCACCTGAACGACAAACAAGGGGCTCTGAGCTGTCAGTCAATGCTCTTTACGCTAGATCCAAAATAAATTGAGTGTCTTACGCATGAGCACCAGGACACAGTTCTAAAAGACAGGAAGACAGAACTACGCGTCCTTCCTCAAGAAAAGTTGACACCCACTTAAGAGGAGTTCCTATACGTGATCACTTCAGCATCGCAGACAGCAGAGAAGTTGAGAACGGAGCAGGCAACTTGTGCATGAGATTGTAGACCAAAGATAAAAAATAGAATAACTTGAAATCATTTGGCGCTGGCTTTGCCGCACAAGCAACCATCCACATTCCCCAATGCCTAAAAGGCAAAGACAAACGAAAGCTTTGTGTTTCAAGGGCATACCGAAGATGACCTTTTCTTCGAAAACGGCGAGATTTCTTCCCCTTTTGCGTGTCCCTAAACGCCTATTCTTATGGATGGGCGGCTTCAGGACGTCGCCTCTCAAGCTTCTTATCGTAAGCGTTAGTATGACGTATCTTGCATAGATGGGGCAAGAAAGGCAGCCCCGCTATCCGGGAGTGTTGTTGTTGTTGTTAGCCTACCAAAAGATGGCACATACCCACACTGGGGGATCGGCCAAGAATCCGGGAGTGAAAAACGCCAGTGTAGCGTTTATTCCTCGTCTTTATTCTCTTCCGCGAGCGCAGCAGCAACTCTGGTGAGCTTCCTGTTGCGCAATGAATGCTTTCTCGTGGTAAGTGTTTCTAGCTCCGTTCACGTCCTTCAAACGTGCGAAAGCACCCATTTACTTTGTTTTTAAGTTGGGCCTTTTGTGCTACTTCTTTTATCCGCATCCAGAGTTATTTCGTCGGATAGTAAAGAAGGTGTAGCACTGATAAGGAAATACATGCTATTACCAAGGGCCGTTATTAGGAGAGCTAGCTAGTTAAATGGGAATGCTGCTTCGTTATTGCCCCCATGTTTTACATAGGCGCCATTGGTCATGAGTGTCACAAGCCTTTTTTTTTTGTGGCAGTGAATTTACTGGCAGATCAGAATATTTCTAGCTGGCTATCAATACTAGGCCTCTATTTTGCTCGCTATTCTTGTGGTAAAGGTTATTTTATACGTAAAGGCTGGGATTGAGAAAGAAGTCATTGTACACGGAAAAGCGCGAAACGATACTAACGACAAAAATAAAGGCGCGGTTTCATCCACAGTGAACTCTTGCTTATGTGACCAGCTATGCGCCTTATTCTTGAGAAATAAAACTTTCTTTGCGGAAAAAAAGTCAGTCGAAAGACTAAGCTCAAACATGGCGGCCTGTGGGGAGCACCCCGGCAATTCTCACTTTTTTGGATCCCTTCGTGAGTCTCATCAGATTCAAGAAGCTTCAAACACTTTCTTCCTTAAGGTATTGGCAGGAGCCAGCTCTACCTCTTCAATCACAATTACGGACGCGGTGCACGTAAGTCAAGGCGTAGGCTAGTGGCACATCCGTCTCGCTTATAAGATCCTGAATGGCTAGCTGGCCAGTTACAACTGGCCAATCATTGTCACTGAGGTAATAATAAGGTAGTTTAAACAGGAAACCGAAGGAAGAGCCTGAGGAAACCATGAACCAATGTTTTCTTACCCTTGCGCCCATTAATTTCTTGTGCCGACGGGAAGCTGCTTTACTACTACCTCGATGAAAAAGTGTCTTCGTCATACCACTCTGGTCATACCTTGAACGTCAGCCACAAAAGGGATTGTGATGGGTGGACTGCTCCCGCCTGCTTACCGAAGAAAATGCTGCCGCTCTTGCAGGTGCGGGATTTTAGGCCGGGATAGAATAACGATTCAGTTTGAATTCTAGTAGACCTTATAGCATTTACACTTTTCCTTACTAATTTAAACGACGCTAGGGCCTTATTGCTGGGCTCCGCCAGTCTACGCTGTGGGCAGTAAGTATGAAATAAAGTGAATAAAAATATTAAAGGGGCTGCAGGGAGGAAAAATTCATGTAATTTTAGTTCGTACTAGAATTGAACAGTCTTTATGAGACTCTGCGTTATATTGTCAGCAAAAGCCGTATTTATCGATTAGACTTTGGAAGTCAGAATCGTAATATAGATTTCTGTTTCTCAATCGAAACGGGGGGCATTCATGATGACTTGTAGTGAATTATGAACTCAAAGGTCTTTAGAAAAAGAGCACATGACTAAATCGCAGTTTCTTTTTTTTTTTAAACGACTTCTGGTGACCATACATGCAGTGCATTCTTCGCCCTTTTCAATTTATAGAGGCTCCAACTGAGGCATGCACCTGTGATAGATATGCAATGAATCCATATAGGCCTACTTCGATTAGTCATCTGTGTGCGTCCAACGGATCTTGAGATGTGCTGGATCATGAAGCCTCCCGTGAACCAAGGTGCCTAAGCCAAGGCCTTTGATTCTTCTCAGACTAGTAAAACTTCAACGGCGATAGCCGTTCTTGGCGAGGAAAGTCGGTGGAGATGCATGGGCTCATCCGCAATCAGACTGCGCCGACGCGACGCACAAGAGGCTAAAAGAAAGACGATCATCTGGAACTTGGGAAGGAAAGAGTTAAGAGGAAAATGAAAATATACGCTGCCGTGGTGGCAGAGAGACAGGAGGTGTGTGTTGAAGAGGAAAAAAGAGAGTATGAGCATCATAAGCAGCCGTGGAGTTGGCGAGGGGGCTTAAAGATAGGCCGTCTAAGGTCGCTGCACTATCCCGGGAGCCTCGGGACTTTGGGAGTGAAAATCAGCAAATGTTGCCTTGACGACAGCCACGATAGCGAAGAGGAGTGCAGAAGGGTGCACGCAGAGGGGCTTAGCCTGGGTTTGTCTTGTTGGCTTTGACCTGCATGATCTTTACGGATAGGGGGCGGGTGCCGCTGGGTGTTGCGTAGCGTCTGTGTATGTTTTGTTTTGTTTTACAATGCCGGGATCTTATTTAAAATAAATAATAATAAATCCTCCATGCCCTCACGACTCAAGTATAGAACCTTTGAACCGAATAAAAACTTTATGGAACAGCTAAAAAAGCTCAAGCATTCCAGATAACAAAAACAACAAATTATTTGAAAAGGAAAAAGGGTAAAATGGTTACAAGGTTTGCCTGCTGGAATATCTAACGATATTCAAGTGATTATATATTACACGTTAAGAAGACTGTGCTTAAAGACTTTTGGTCCTGGTGGGTTGCGTTGAGGGCGTTCTTAAAGTGTCCAGTGGGTGCGCTGTAGCTATCTTGACTCTGGAATAGGTTCTAAAGAAAGGTTTTATGGTTTTATAAAGTTTAACGTTCCAAGCCGAGTCAGGCTATGAAGGACGCTGTAATGTAGTTCTGCGGATAATGTAGGCCACCTGGGGTTCTTAAACGGGCACTGACATCTTATAATACAAGGACCTCTATCATTTTGCATCCATCGAAATGCGACCGCAGCGGCCGGCTTGAACCCGCGTCTTTCAAGTCAGTAGCCGAGCACCATATATAACCACAGAACTACCGCGGCGGCTAGATTCTGAAGATAGTAAACTCTTCGTTCTCTCGCTTAAATTTGTCTTGCTTAATGTTGATCGATGTTCTGCTTAGAATGAATTTGGCTTCTCAGGGGTTTTGCTGGATTTACGCGTTATGACATTTAAACTCCGGGTTTGAATTTTCACTGCAGTTAACTGATGGCTAAGTTTAAATGTGTTTGCATATATACAGAACCTCAAGATATAATATTTTGAGCAGTGGTTTTAAAGCCTGTGGGTCTTGTCTCGTGTGTTGATGAGGATTGTTTTGCGAGTGGACTGAATGTGGTCGTGTTGTATGTGATTTGGAAAAAGCGAATTTAATTTCTCGCGCGTTTTCATGCCTTTAGTTTCAGTAGTGTTGTTCTGTGCCGTCCGGTGTATAGAATCAATTTGGTTGTCACTGCTTGATTAATAGCCTTTTTATTAGAAAATGTGGAGTTGTTACTGGATAACCTAGTGTTTCTGTAGGAGCTCTTTGCTTTTATTTCCGTTAATGTTAATAATTAGTACTTATCATGATTTGGTTCTCTGTTTGAGGGGTTGTTTGTTAGTCTGCATTGCTGACTTGCTTGATCGGATTACTGCTGCAAACGGCTTAAGATTTGCCTAAAAGAAGAAAAACTAGGCTCGGTTTCTGTACTCTGGTAACACCGTAGTTTTCCACTTTTACTTTAGAGAGGAAGATTCAGGGAAACTGTGGCGAAGACCGGGTAGGGTGTTCAAGTGAGAGTAAATTTGAGTGGCCCCTTTTTAAGCATAACTCCAGAAGAATTAAGCTGGAGGTTGGAATTGCCCTTTCACCTAGTGCTTTATGTTGGCCAAGGTCTCTGGAGGGGAAAATTTTATCAATTCTTTATCTATAATCCAAACAGCTAACGCTCGTTACCTCAACGTCTTCCAGAAGGTGGCGGCCTTTTTTCAGCACATAAAGGTGCGGCCAAAAGTGAACGGAGCACGCTATTGCCTTCTAACATTTTTCACTCGCTTCCTAATCGAGACTGGCAACTGTGATATGTCAGGCTAATGGTAGACAATAGTCCGCTTCCTCATGAACAAATAATGCTTCCTCATGTCCTGTAGGAAAGGCGATATTGCAGTTAGAACGGAATGGAGCGCTCCGTTTACTTACATCTGCGCCTGTACATCTGTATTGTTAAGTGCCGCAGTCCTTCGTGGGGCCTGGTGTAGCCGGAAGAGTTCCTGACCAGTAACCAGTTGCAAAAGTCGGAGGAGCGGGACATAATGGTGTTGGGCT
Organism: Amblyomma americanum; assembly: GCF_052857255.1. Taxonomy (NCBI): domain Eukaryota; kingdom Metazoa; phylum Arthropoda; class Arachnida; order Ixodida; family Ixodidae; genus Amblyomma; species Amblyomma americanum. The sequence continues at coordinate 142,410,628 of NC_135499.1, read as the reverse complement.
CAAGGTGCACCTTCGGCCACTTGCATACCTTCCGTGAATGCCGCTCTCTACGGGCATTAGAACGAGTGTGCACTCCGGACAGAGCTGAAAAGCGCAGTTGGGATTCAGCCTCAAAAGTACAGAAACGAGTGCTGGATGCGGAGTAAGATGTTACTCGCAAGCGTAAGCGGGCTGTATCTAGACGTTCGTGGCGGGGCCGGCGAGCAGGGCAACAGAAAGCGGCGCATCGACGCGTGCACTACACTGACAAAACGATAGCTTCACCAGCTGAGAAAGTGACGCGCCAGCCAAACTGCGGCACAGTGGCAAGCAGCTAGACAGCAAAACTCAGTGGCAATACGTGTAACGCGCCAGAAATGGGACCGAGCTCAGCATGATGCCGGAATAGCGGGACGAGAAGTTTGCAGAATAGCCACAGCATAGGTTTGGTGACAGCTAAAACTGCAATGGAGTGGTCCCGCACGGCTGCAAATGCTGAGTTCTGAAAACGACTTCTGGACAGTGACTTAGGGTATGCAGTGGACGTCTACGATTAACTTTGGATGTAACTGGAATAAGTAAACGTGCTGCCTACTAAAATGTTAGTGCTGTGTCCGCAGTATGCGGACAAATTTCGGCTGTGAGTGATGTGCTGCGGGTCGCTGTGGAAGGGGGAAACTTTGTATCTGTGGCGGAGCAATGGGTACAGTTATCCTTTATTTGGCTGTCAACAAATCCGCTAAGATTAACCGCCTATAAATGACATCAATTAGTGTTTGGTAGCTCCTGGGATAGGCACCAGGCAGATTATCCGCTTGCTGAAGAGATTTGAAAGTTTAATCCAGTCAAAAAGAATGACAGAATCACGCCCCAAATACGACAAAAAGTTATGTTGTTTCGTCGTACGACAAATTTTTCGCTTGTATTGTAGCATTTTTCTGCAGTACTGTTGCGTTTTCTGCAATATTTTTTGTAGTTCTATTGTTACAACAAAGGAACATATCGGCTCAGCGCCTGCGTTGTGCACCTCTCGTTCCTCGTCCTGCATCCTTTTTCGCCCTATGTTTCTCTTTCAAAATGAACGTCATCGAACTAGCTCAGCTCACGACCCTATTACAGCACGACACAACAAAGAATTGTTTTGTTACTACAAGAATCTGTGTGGTTACTGCAAGCTCTTTCCCCAAAATACTTCAAAAATCTGTCGTAACGACACAAACTTTTCTCATCTGTTTTTTTCGACTGGGAATAGAGGAGCTTCATAGCGTCCATTCTCTAAGTTTAGGGACACACTACAGCTATCATAAATGTGCACAGTGTGTTTTTGGGCAATAAATTTCGAGCAATATCGAAGGACATGTCCTGGCAGTTCGGCGTTGTGTAAGCTGTTTGCTGCCGCATAGCCTGGAGTCAGCAGCTATTTTTACTTTTCCTTTGTAGGGAACTGTGAATTTTTCTCAATTCCGCCGGGCCCCTCGCTTCCTTCGTCGCATCTGTTTAACAGGTAGCACCTGCCAATGCTGGCAGGTGGCGTTTTGCACTGCCAGCCACCCTCCGGGATCGTCCCGTGGCAGCCACTTCCAGTTGGTCCATTCCGCCGCTCTCGCCATGGCAGGGGGTGTTTCGCCCTGCTAACACCTGCCAACACGCTACCTGTCACACGCCTACACCCGCCACCTGGCAGGTGGTGTGTTACGCCGACTACGCCGACGATTACGGCGCGGAACGCAGGGACGGGTACCTAAGAGCTGCGGCCCTCAAACACGGAGTCCTCCTGTCTCTCATTTTCCCCCAACCGTCAGCTACTGGACTGCGAACGCTTCTCGCCGCCTGAGAGGACCTCGCATCGCCGTGTTCAGCGGAATATTTTAACGGCTCACCCTTTCACGGATTTCGGAGCACCTTTCTTGCACACGAGACGGGATGCTGAGAGGGAAAATAAAGAGGCGAGGTGGTCTCCCGGAAAAGCGTATAAAGAGACCATTTACATTCAATCTCCTCCTGCCGTCCCGGGATTCAACGGGCCGGCGAATAATCGTGCCTGGACCAAGGCCCTGGCGGTGCCGAGCCGGTACCTGGAGGCCTCTGCTGTTTCCCAGCTCCAATCCAGGAAATTGTTTCATCTCCCGCGCACGATTGTGCTGCCTCTTGGCGCACCTTTCAAACACTGAGAGCGCAGGCCGAATCGAAAGAGGGCGTAGTGCTGTTTCCGGGCAGAATTTCAGCGCTGGGTGCATACATCAGCAAAGCATTGCTTCATGAGCGCCAGCAATGTTCTCGCGCAGTGTCTCGGGCTATCTCTGCGGCGCTGGCGCTCGAGGGCGTGAACGCATTAGGCATGTTGTCAACTCGCACGGATTTGCGCTTGGGACTCGAAAGCTACGAACCGAGGGTAGTGGTGCGTAAAGTGATAAGATCTCTAGCGTCTTTTTTTTTTTTGCTCTCGCTGTGACCGCTGTCACCTAAATTGTGATAGAAAACGGGTGTTTTCGTAACTCGGCTTTAGAGTTCAGGTATTCCTTCGGTGTCGCCGTGAGAGACAAGCCGCGTAAAGTTGGATTCAGGAATATACAGTCTGTATTAGCCTGCGGTTCACCAGCGTTGAAAATAAGCTAAGGAAAAGCAGTCTCGATTTTCTTGTTCTGATTGCTGAATAATTGCTTTGTATGTTTGTGTATGTGTGTGGGGTGGGGTTCAATAAAGAATTTTAACAAAATATTTTTTTCTTGCTCACAGGCTTCGCTCATGTTAGGATCTCTGTATGGTCACAGACACATTGCGCCTAACTGCGCAAAGTAACGTTTACAAAGAATTTCCGCTTGATTCACCCTCGTGGGTATTGCACCATCAACAATGTTATATAAACTCTCAGGTTCACCCAATGAACTCAAGTATTATCATACATGCGTTTTTGCTGGTCTCTTTAAACAACTATACTTCCTGGAACATGCTGAGCATGCTTCACAACAAAGGCGCTAAAGGACAACTACGGGCCATGAACACTATTCTGCTTTCACCTATGTTTTTATTTCTCTGGTGCTATGGCATTCTTCCTTCCCTCACTGCTCATTTTTATTTGGAGTTTAAAGATCCAGTTTTGTGAAGGAAAGCAGAAAATTACTTTTTCGAACAAATCAAAGTAATAAATGGGCTGAAACAAATTATCAAAAAAGAATGCTCACGTCTTTATATTGCTAACGAAGTTCGGGGTGTACACAAGCCGAATCAGACAGGACTGGAAATGCCAACTAAAACTACAGCTCAGCATAACGACATTGGCTTCAATCCCCCACTCAAGAAGACGGTGCATCAAGTTCTCTTCTCTTGTTAAACAAAAAATGCCATGTGCCGGTTCACTTCTTGTCACCTCTTTACAGTGAAGAGTCTTGCAGTGAAAAATGTTAGAAATTTTTTAGGTACAAATTTGTAGGTACGAGTATTCCGGTTACTTGTTGACTGCGAGTGCACGTAGACATCTTCGCGATTTTTTGCAGGTATGTGCACGTGTGTATATGTGCACGCCATTGTCTGTAGCGAGGCGGTGTTGCATGCGCGTACGAGATATCACAACACACGCCGGACAGCGACTGTTGTTGAGATTTTAAAAATGCATTAGCATTGCAGACTTCAGTGCAAGCTAAAATGGCGACCGCCGTCTTTGAGTAGCCAGTGGCCAGTGGAAACCTGCCCACCGGGCTACGAACTCAGTATGCTACCTATACTAACTGAGTATACCGCCTCGGATATGACGAACCTAGTGTGTCATCTCGAATATAGCGATATTTCGTCTTTTAACCTCGTATATACCAAATTTTGTGAGTTAATTAACGACGATTGTAACGAACCTAAGAGCACCACTTCGGATATAACCGAGTATGGAGTGTCATTCTCAGATATAACAAACGTTTGGCTGCTAACGCATTCAAACAATCCTCGAAAGACCGCCTAAGAGTTTTTTTTCTTAGTTTTTACTGTTCTCACGTAAAAAACTTTGACGGACGATTACGGTAGTCAGTAATGCGAAGCTGAAGCGCAGCCCTGAAGCCGTGCAGCCGTGGCAGCTCCTGCCTGCCACGGATGGCAGGTGGCATGTTACGCTGCTAGCAATGCTACGGGATCTTTCACCTTCCAGTTGTCCATTCCTCCACTCTCGCCGTGGAAAGTGGCGTTTTGCTCCGCTACTACCTGTCATCAAGCCACCTGTCAAATGACCACACACGCCTCCTGTCAGGTGGCGTGTTAAGCCAATTTCGACGGTGTCGATGACTACAACGCGGAATGCAATAGCAGGCACCTAAGAACTGCGCTCTAAAAGAAGAAAATGTTGTGATTTTCTAGCAACCAGACAGCACCAAAGATCTTTCACGGCAGCGAGCACGACGACCTGTGTGAAATAATCTGCATAAGCTTAACCGCTGTGGTGTGTGCGATTGTTTTTTGACCGCGCTTTTATTGAGAATTCGGCACAATTAGGAGACATGTTACAAGCCCAAGTATTTGTCTCGCTGATGGTGACTGGTTGAATTGTGACGCGCGGACTACGCTTGTCCAGCTTCTTATCGAAGACTAAAACTGAGCGTCCTTGAACGAAGCATTGACGATAGGAAAATCGGTTGCGCACACTGATTCAACGCCTCGGCGTCATTTTAGCTGGAAGGCGCTCTTTCGAATGCCATAAATATGTTAGTTACAAAGATGTTGGCGGTTATGCCTGCTTGTCCACAACTGATATTAGATTTTTTTTTCGGAGATTATCGTTGAAAAATTCACAATATACAGAGCTGCATCTCTTTTAATCTGTTTTCTGTATTCGCATGGGTACGATTCAAGGGCATAGCGAAGCAATGATTACAAAAAAAATTATACGACGGCTTGTGAGCGGGCTGTTCGGAGGGGTGGCCAGCTGAAACAAGCGACAAAGAAAGGAGACGCGACCAAATGCTGCACTCATTACAGATACAAAAGGGTAACGTACGGACACGGACGAAGTGAGGGCCGAGCGCTCTACTGTGAACAAGCTTTATTCGGCGAAAAGCGTTTATATACCTGCACATTTAGCCACGCGCAAAGGGACGCACCACAAAGATTCAAGAACTAGGAAAAACCATTTCACTTCCACGTAGCACCACTGATTTTTACTAAAGTTATCATCGCTTCTCTTCCTGATATAAAAGGCTTCTATAATTTCACGTGCTGTCTTATCTCGGCTCTTCAGTAGCCCATTTCAATCGTATAGGCGAGGTTTGACAGTTTGCAGGCGTCGCGATTGTTACTGTGCGAGGTCAGCGCAGGTGGTCGACATTTCCGGGGCCCTCTACTACAGATAGCCTTAGTCGCTTTGGGACGTTAAGCCCCTATCAAACCATAAACCATAAACCGTGGATATGTTCTTTGAGCAGACCTGAAAATGGTCTGCAAGATGCTTTCTTTTTATACGTACATAAAGGACGCTCGCGCTCACGCAGACGCTCATTGCGACCGTGCTATAGAATATTTAACGCAAAGAATGCGAAGAACTTGGAGTGTTGATTAGGTACTGTTCTTTTTCCTCTTGTTTGCTTGTTCACGTGCATGCCAGCAATGAACAAAATACAACTTCCCTTTCTTATAAGTCACGTAGTTGATCTGAAAACTTTATTACCCCTGAGAAGTGGTGTTCATTGCTATACACGTAGGTCCCTTATTATCTTGTTGCGAAAAAGCGACTAAGTATAACAGGGGGTCTCTTTCAAGCTTCACTCAGTAAAAAAATGACAAGCTTTAAACACAACACGGTTATGCTTTTGCCATACAAGGCGAGGACTATTTCAAAAACTTAACAAGACGCCCGCGAAAGTAGCAGCCTGCTGCTCTCTTTCCTCGAGGACAAACTCTTCATCATCGAAACCAAACGCTAGTCTCCTCTCGGCCGATGCCGAAGCTCCCAGCCGTTCTCTGACCTAGACTCCTCGGGATGTGCGCTGCCTGCACAACCTTTCTTTTATTAACGTCGAACCCTTGGTTGGGCAGAAAATAACTAAAAATAAGAAGAAAGACAAGTATGCATGATCTACTTGAGCTTCGCCCCACTTTGCAGTGCATTACGAACGCAGATGCTCGACCTCTCATGTTGGTCATCAGGCGACGCGCGTCGCTATAGGCTATACTTTCTCGCTCGAAACTGTGTAGCTCAAAGTAAAGCTAATGCCAGCAATGCATGGGCCGATTTCGCGAACCTCTTCACATCTCACAATGGTGTTTGTTTGGCTAGCGCTATGGCTATGACTACGGTATCGTTGGCAATAGCGAAAAGATTGCTCGAAGCGAAGAGTATTTAGTCTGAAGCTCCGACTTCGCATTGCTGTGCATTTTATAGCGGGTAGCAACGAAAGTTTCCGCCGAAATGACGGTGGACGAGTGATGGTTTACCTCTGCACTTATGGTGTGGGCTGGCACAGCAGCTGTCGGGTGTGGGCGCTATGTGGAGCTCCTTGCCCGCAGCTTTCTTAGGGAGCTTTGCTACGGCGCTCACCAAATGGAAGGAAAGCCACCTTTCGGCGAGGGACCCATTGATACCAGAGCCCTACACGTTTGTACCATGTACGAGAGATTGTGAAGGCTGGGCTTAGAGCAGGCGTAATGTCGACGGTGGTTTAAAATGAAATGGCATACTAGAAAGCTGTACAAAAAAAAAACGACAGAGAAGCGCTTGCAGATCCAAACCTGTCTCCCATCACTCGTCTAATTAGTGAAAAAAAATTGAAAGTTAATTTTTGGGGAAAGGAAATGGCGCAGTATCTGTGTCACATCTCGGCTGACCCCTGAACCGCGGCTGTAAGGGCAGGGATAGAGGAGGGAGTGAGAGAAGAAAGGAGGAAAGAGGTGCCATAATGGAGGGCTCGGGAATAATTTCGACCACCTGGGGATCTTTAACGTGCACTGACATCGCGCAGCCAACGGGTGCCTTTGCGTTTCGCCTCCATCGAGACGCTGTCGCCGCGGTCGGGTTCGATCCCGGTACTCTGGATCAGTAGCCGAGCGCCCTAACCACTGAGCCACCGCGGCTGGTAATTAGTGAATGGGACAGCCACGTTTTTTAGCCGCGGTACTGAAGTGGCGATGACGATGCTAAAAACCGACGATTGGTCCACTGTTGGTGACGGCCTTTCAACGTTACGGTTCATTTCCTTCTTCTATTTCCTTTATATTTCTCGCGAATATTGTGACCTTTATTTTCGCTGCGCGTTCCTGTAGAACATCCAGAAGAATCGGCAAGCCATCATGTTTGCAACAGAAATCTTTTCTGGAACAGGTATTCTTTCTTTTCGTAGCGATAGCTCCATTACGGTAGCATTTCGAGCCTTCAGCGAGGCGGCGCCGTGGCGGTGACGGTTCCGCCACGCTGTCACGTGTTTGGTCACATGGTGTGGAGGAGCTCATTATGAAAACCTGGCGCTATCAAACGACGACACAGAGGGGGCACAGCGCTCCCCTCTGCCGGCGCTGCCGGCGGCGCGGCGCCCTGGCTGATCACGTGGTTCGTCACGTGATTGGTCACGTAACCAGCCCCGAGGTGCGGAGCAGGTGCCGCTGCCGCGGCGCGGCCCGCCCAAGGTAGATGTACACCGGCGAAGCCGAACTGCCACAGCTGTGCGCATGCGCCGTGTCAAGTGCGACAAAGATGAAGAAGGAACGCCCAGCGAAACGGAGCGGCGGAAGACTGACTTGGCAATTCCACTGAGCAAGTTCCACTAGGCCAACTGTAGCTATCGCATCACTCCAGGTTTATCCAGAGCTGAACCACCGCCATTTGTTTATTTTTCACAAAAAAAAAATAACGCGTAGTTCTGGAATTTTACGGTTGTCACCAAGATACTCCGAAGGGATGGAATTCAAAATACTGCGAACTATATTCTGGATATTAACGGCTTGTCTCAAAGTCAGGCTCTCGTTTTTTCCTGTGGTGAAATTGCGAACCGTTTTTGGTCTGACAGCGTCAGCCGCGTAGCAAATTTACAATCATAACAAATGTCTGGTGTCGCGCATTTGTATATACGATGCTTAATTGGGGATCTTAATTTTGTCTTCTGTGAGCATTTTTGAGCGACACAAAGTAACAGTGTAAAATGTAGCGGTATGCATACGTAAATTTGTGGCTGTATACAGCTGTATGTAGCCGTAGAATTGTGGCCATAAGGCTGCGCTTGGTTGGATGCTAATAAGTCCTTACTGCCGTATTGTTAAAAAGCACAAAATTACCGCTATTCTTCACGAGAGACGTGCATCACCATGTGCCTTTAATTTCAATAGTTTGATCAGCATAGTTTCACTCGTGCCAATTAGCGCACTGTAATTTGGCGTCCACGTTTTACTTTTAAACCCTGCGTATAGCCGCTCTCCGTAACAAGACACTCTTGTTACACACGTTGTAAATTCTCCCTTCTTGTCTTTCGCCAAGCGTGGCGACTGTGCCCTTCTTCCGTCAATAGTCGATATGTGACTGCCTCAAAAACACCTCCACAAATTAAGGAAAAAACTTTGCTTTCGGTTGGTTTCAAGGACCACAAAAAGCAAAAAAGGGCCAAATTTCCTAACAAATTTATCTGCGCAATTTCACCACACGTCAGGCCACCGGCCTATTGCACGCTGCATTTGCGTCCTTAATAAAGTTATTTAGTATTACTCCTCTATAGGCAAAGTAAAAGTTGGTTTAAGCGATCTGTTTGGGAGTTTGTCAAGAGTCTGGAGCTTTCGACATGGTGGCGAGGGCTTCGTAGCAACCAATCGTTAACTTTAATCGCATGTCGACAACTGCGAATTCCCCTGTCGCCTGTGTCGTGTGAAAGAAACTGGCCACATATTGTTAATATTCATACGAATCTGCGCAGCAGACATGTCGGAGAGCGTGTGCAATAAATTGAATGCATGCACTCGAATCGCAACACGGGAAAAAACGCAAAGGCACGAATTTCCCAACCCAGCAGTGACGAGCTACACTGGTGCGGTACATTGCGTCGATTTTATTCTGTGCATTATGTCCTAATCTATTCCTGAAATGGCCTGGCGGATTCTTTTTCTTGGCTCAAAAATGCAATTATTTACTCATTTCTGAGGCGCGAAAGTAAGTGTGCTTAATGAAATGCGGTTTCGTCTTTTTTTCGAAAATTTCGTATTCTTCTGAAAAAAGGCGGGAAACGGTTGTTTTTTTCTACCATTCTAATTTCTTAGAAATTGTATGCCTTGTCGGTAGGCGATCAACCGAGTGCTCAAGGCACCACATCATGTCATGCCTTCATTACAAATGCGAAAAGTTTTCCTACTTTCTGTTAAATATTTTTGTAGCGATAGCTACATTACGGTAGCATTTCGAGCATTCAGCGTGGCGGCGCCGCCACGCTGTAACGTGGTTGGTAACGTGGTGCGGAGTATCTGCCGGCGGCGCGGCGCCGTGGCTGATTACGTGGTTCGTCACGTGGTTGGTCACGTGACCAAGTTCCGCTCGGCCAACTGTAGCTATCGCGTCACTCCAGGTTTAACCAAAGCTAGACCACCGCCATTTTTTTTTTGTTGCAAGACCTGTTCCTTTTCCGCTCGCTGTTTATTTTTTTTTAATGTCTTGAAGGAGTTTGGTTCTGCGGAGCTGCAGCAGGAGAAACAAACATTTCTTTAGGCAGTGAAGAAATTGGTTTCCCCATTAAAGCGCTTCTGCCTCGAGAGCTCGGGCTGTTCATCAACAGACAATACGATTGCTAAACTGCCACCGGACGCACCTAAACTTCTTCCAGGTGGTATTCGACAATAACATTAAACAAAATTACTTTTGTAAGCAGAAAACGACATGATCGTTAAACGGTGCCGTCTTTTCGTCCTTCTGGTTGAACGCAAGTATAAGAACGCCTTCAAGAGAAAAAGCTGAAGCTGTTCACATAACCTGGAATGACTCTCAGCGTCATCTATTAGAACGCCTTGTTGTGTAAGAAGCCTTATGTATATCTAAGGTGTCCAATGGGTCATGACAATACAGGGTCACGTAACCATGGGTTATGTTTGTACATATGATTACTCTGGATGTTTGCTTGAACTTCAGAACATTGGTATTGAGCTACTATCCCTTACCAGAATTGGTAATGCTACAGGCATAAGAAAACCAAGGTAGAAGTGTTTACTGCCCCCGTGCGGCCACTTTACCTACAAGTTTTTTTCATAAAATGCAATGTGGATAACAAAATTGGTATACTTATGCTTAATTTTCCGTAGCAGTCGCAGACGATCAGTAAACGTTAGTTGATGCTAGCACCCCTGCCGAGGCACACACTAATCAGTTCATTTTCGGACCTTCTTGAAGGCACCGGCATGCATGCCTCCGTAGTCCATCTTGCGACCATAACAGTGAGTCCTGACTCTGCTTGCCTTCTGGGCTTGCCCATCAGCTTCACAAATGACTTGCATTGCATTCTAGATCCCGGGTCCCATGCTGATTCTAAATTTATGAATTTTTCTTAAGCATTTGACAAGGCTCCACATGAGCTTCTTTTTCTTAAACTAAACAGCCTGAACATCGATTCCACATTACTTGCATGGTTGCATTGTTTTCTTTCAAACCAAAGTCAGTTTTTAACAGCAAATAACGTCGATTCAGATTCCTCGCCTGTTTGCTCTGGCGTGCCTCAGGGGTCTGTTCTTGGGCCCCTTCTCTTTCTCATTTATATAAACGACTTATCAACAACGATATCGTCTTCCATTTGTCTTTTTGCCGATGACTGTGTTGTTTACCGCGAAATTAATGATGACAGTGATGTGTCTGTTCTTCAGTCAGATATTAACAAGGTACTGGATTGGTGTAACCTATGTAATATGAAGCTAAACATTACTAAATGCATGCATTTGCCCACTTCTCGTCTATCTACAACACACTCTACCTACTGCATTAATGGCATCACTATTGAAACTGTGTCGTCTTATAAATATCTGGGTGTTCACGTCTCTCCTAACCTATCTTGGAAAACTCGTGTTGACTACATTATAAATCACGCCAACCGCATCCTTGGATACCTTCGCAGAAATTTTACATGTGCACCGAGTTCATTAAAACTATTGCTTTACAAAACATTGGTCCGCTCTAAATTGGAATATGCTTCATCGGTGTGGAACCCTGAGGTCGAATCTTTCATTTCTGTCTTAGAATCAGTTCAGAACCGCCGTTGTCGTTTGATACTTTCCAACTATCATCGTACTAGTAGTGTAACTGCCATGAAAGCTAACGTTTCCCTTCCGCTTTTTTCCCATCGCAGGTCAATAGCTTCACTATGTACTTTTCACGAAATTTATCATAATCCTTATATTAAGGAGAATTTATTAAAAAGACCCCCGTATATTTCAGCACGCATTAATCACCGCCACAAAGTTTGGATCCTTCCTAATTGTCGCACAAGATGTTTTCACGATTCATTCATACCCAGAACTTGTGTCAGCTGGAATCACCTTCCCCACAATATTGCTGAAATTACCGATACTGCTGCCTTTAGTAACGCTGTAATTAATTTTATATAAGTCTCTGTCTATAAATGTTTTAATTTATTAGCTGCTGTTTTCTTTTGTCGTTTGTTTTCTGTTATTCTGCCTTTTGTTAATGCTGTTATTGATTTTATACTAGTGTGTGCTGTAACTATATTCAAGTTTTTTAGCTGCTGTTTTTGTTTTTTTGTCCTTTTATGTTATTCTCACTACCCTCTGACTACCTTGTGTAACGCCTAACGGCCCTGACGGTAAATAAATAAATAAATAAAATAATATACATAAATCAGCTACAATGATTAGTAAGTGTAAGTGCAACACCACAAGACACACCGCCAGCGTCTACATTTAACTGTACAAATGAGCACCGGCACCCCGGAACGCATCGCGCTTCTTCCGTAACGAAGTTAATTGCATCGAAAGGGCTGTAGCGTCGGATTTCTCTGTCATGCTCTAATGAATTGAATTTCAGGAAACACAATGCGTGTTCTCAGTTTATGGCATCCACCTAAAACCCTTCAACGTAATGAAATTTTCGTTCAGATAAATATTTTCCTAATACACATGGTCTTATACGCCTGTACCGTGAATACATACGCTGGAGTGCTCGCGGATGCGGTAGGTGGCCGGCTGTACCGTCTAAAGCGTCGCTTATTACGGCACCTAGTTCGCTTCCGTTCGCCTGTCGTGCCGTTTGAGAACTCCGTTTCGCGTACAGCGGTCTAAGCTTTCTTATTTTAACGACTGAGTAAATGTAGCGCACGCGGCAGCATGTCGGACTCCTCGGGAGGATTGCACAATTTTCAGACACACCCAGATGATAGAGCTCATATTGCGGGTAGAGCCTGCTTCACAACGCACGTCTGTCGTGGCGGTTTACAAAGATAGCTTCGAAATGACGTTGAATAGTTTGCGTGCTCTTCTTGAGTGCACTCGCCTTTGCTAACGAACGCACGTCTCTATAGGTACAAACAGAGAAAAATAGTTCGTATAGTTTTCTTGCATGTGTTTCTGTGGGTCCCGCCACCGCCCGTTACTCCATGCCAGGGGTGAATTCCACGTGCAGGTTAGGAAGTTTTTAAAAATACATTGGGCTTTAACTGACGCTTCATACGCAGTTTTTTTTATGGTCCACTGGGCTTTGCCTCACGTCGGGACAGCATTACAGGGTCCCTCTTGATTGGGAGACCAACTATTGAGAAAATTAGCCAAGCGTGTTCCTACGAGATGTAATCCCAGGTTTTACCCCCAGATGAAGCCAGCAGCGTCACCACATTTGCTTACGTCACAAACTTGTGTTGGGCTATATAAGCGTAATTCAGCTTGCATCCAAAACTAACGTCAGCCCTTCACTGGAAAAAGGAATAATGTGTGTTCTTTCTTGCGAGACGTCTTCAATAAGTTGTCCTCTGGTCAGCAATAAAATCGAATAATTTACTTAGTTATATACACAGACTGCTGTCTTTAACGGCTACAGAGAATGGGGTATGACAGAATTTGGAGAAGACTATCGACACGCAGTGACACAGAAAGAAAAAAAAACATGCGCAAGCACACACTCTCGCATCATATACTCTAGATAGCTCCAAATACTGCCTAAAAACTATTGCAATCGAAATTCAGGTTTAGAGACAGAAATCGAGGTGTAATGATCCATATTCCGCGGGCAGAAACTGCAGTTGGTTGGTGCGTAGAAAGGACCAATGTTTGCCAGATGGTATCTTCTTGATGAGAATGGTTTTTCGAACTATGTGTAACTGTTTTGGGAGATGCGATAAAGGGAATAGACGACGTAAGAAATTCAGAGAATCAATGTTGGGGCACTGTGAAATGTAGTTAAATTTACTATTGGCAGTGCGTAATAAGGAAAGAAATTATGATCATAACGCATAAAATAAAGCAATTCATTTGCTTCAGCAGCGGCTCAAGCTTGTTAATTTCGGTTATCGTGAACAGTGTCGGCACCACGGAGTCATATTGAAAAAAAAAACTCCAGATTTGCGAATAACACACTCGCTTTTTTTAGGAGCGCTAGGCAGCTTACGACGCAAATACTCTAATTTCCTCAAGGTCTCACCGCATGTTGAATCATTGTGTACACAGGTTGACACATTAAGTGCAAAGGTTACCCATATACTTGGACTCCGAGATTGCCTAATAAGTGCATGTTCGAGGAACCTCGAACGAAACGATTTATTATTGAAAATGGAGATAAAAGTTTCCATGAACATTAGTTCTTCTACTTACCACACAATGTACAGAAACATGAAAAGTAGTTAATGCCAGAATATAAGCAGTACGTACAGGGGTAGCAGACATAGGGGTGTACAAAAGAGCGTTAACATAAACAAAAAGAAGGAGAGAAAGGAGGAGTGGATCGATGACTCAGGCTTTGGGAGATTCCAGAGGTTACATTAACTGCGGGAGATTCGGCGTCGTTAAATGGTATGAAACGAGACCGGTGAGTATGCAAGCTAAAAATGTAATCAGCTAAAACGGTTAAACAGCTAAAAGGTAAAGTGACATACAGATTTTTTATAAGGTCAAAACGAGATGCCACTTTCAATGTTTTTGATAATTCTAGATCTAAGTCAGCTTGATCTCCTTACCCAAGCTATGATATATGCAATGCTTAAACTGTGTTAATGGTTCGTCTGAAAGTGTGTTAAACATTGGAAAAGCTTTTAAATTGAAGAGATTCATTATGTGCTCGTAAATATTGGGCTCTGCAAGTTACAGGCCTTGAACATTATTAAATTAGGCCTGATATTACACAAGTTAAGCTCATCACCCGATTAATGAAGGGATATTACGGACTTTCACATTGCATTCAAATGATAGTTTTGAATTGACTCATTTTAAAGGGCTCAGCACATTTATAAGCATAATCTCTGTTAGAAGCAGGAGAAGAATACGGGCGGCTGTTCTGCCTCATCCGCATTTCAGCCCAGGCCTCACGCCATCGATCCCCTGGCAGTCTCCGAGCTAGAGAAGCATATGAAGGATGCGTGTGCGGCGTCTGAAGAACAGGTCACAACGTGAAGTGCGCTCGTCGTGTTCTCAAAAGCAGTCTTCAATCTTCTAAGACGTCACGCAGACGCTATAGGCACCGGAGGTGCACCTTCGTCTCCCCTTATAGAAAACTATATCAAGAAGCAACGTGCTGCTATGAAAGAGACACTCTAAACCTTCCCTTGAGTGGAATACCGCTCAGTTGCATCGCTTACAAAATGATTTCAACCCAGGAAGGAGTACATAGTGAACGCCTCATTAAGGATGTGATGATGATGAATTTTTATGGCGCAACGGAATCTGTGGCCAAATATCACCATGGCACGAGGTTTTCCAATTAATGATGTGAAAGCTTGGGAGATGGAACAGGAGCAAGAGCCCCGTACTAACAAAAAATTCTCCGCCAACACTGCCTGAGTGTTCGACTTAAAGAGCGCCAGCTACGGGAGATTCAAGTGTTTCCAAAGATGTGTTCAGCGAACGTAGAGAAGACCATATCCTAACATGCGCGGATGTTTCCTTTCCAGAACCGTCCCTTCTAAGATTTAACCAGCGCCATCTACCTCATGGGTTTTGTACTACTGTTGCGACTTACAACCACATTCGCTATATCTGGTATATTTACTCGTTATATTTACTCGTTAAAGTTTCCGCCATATTCACCTGGGCAATTCGAACAGCTGTTTGTTGTTACTTTTCTTTTTGATGTCATGCTTTTTTCTCTTCTATTAATTGTGAGTTGCATATTTTGTTCTTGTGTCGATCTCGTGCATTCTGCCTAGCATTGTATACCCGTCACAAGATCATTTAACTGTTACATACTGTTATTTTTTCTCATTGTTTTCTTTTATTTAATTATTCTTTCTCTGTTTTCATATTTATTTATTTATTTATTTAACAGATACTGCAGGCCCTAAGTGGGCCCTAGCGGGAGGGGCGAAAAAAAATACAGCATTGTGAATATTAATTCATCGCGCGAAACATAAGTAAGCAAAATACACTGAGACATGTTGAAGAAAAATCTTAATTTTGCTCCCCCCTTACGTAATGCCTTCCGGATTTTAAGAAAAAAAATAAATGAAATGAAATAAAATGAAATGCAATATTAGTTTATACATTTTATAAACGTACGCATCACAAAACGACGAATCGCTTGAGAGCATCTGAACCTCCTGCGACAAAGGGTTCATCCGTAATGGCCGTCAGAAGGTCCTCGGAATGCAGGGTTTGGGGGCAGAAAGGTCATCGTTGCGAATTCCAGACATATTTTTGGGCTTCATCTCAATAAACAATTTCATCCTTAGGAACATGCCAAGTCATTTTACAACACTTCGAGCATTCTGGCTTCTGCCAATAAAATTTGAGGGCCACCAAATTTTGTCCAAATGATGGTCCTGAGGGGGGGGGGGGGGCGTGGTCCCACTTCTTATGGCCGCTGTGCTGGCACATATATAATGGATCGAAAATATCGGCGTAAATTTAGGCGCTGCACACCCACTATTGCTATGTGATACATAAGTCACGTGGTAACTGTTTCGCTGAATTTGACCTTCATTGCAGAGAGAAGCATCCTTGAGAAACGTGAGTAGTAAGAGCTACCGCTCTTAAAAGGTTTGGCGGCGCTGCGAACAAATATCGGGAGAAGCGGTTCTTGTTGAGCTGATTAGAAGGGGAGAGGGAGGGGAGGATGTGAGTAAGATGCGGCGTTTCTCTTACAAATTGCTGTCTTGTTGCAGAGCAAATCAACCTTACTTTGCGTTACACTTGAGACACTAACTAGCTGCGAAGCTACAGAAACAACTTTTGACGAACTAGAAGCACGCTGCAGGAGCCTTTTTAGTGCGAAAGCTCCGATGGGTAAACCCCGAGCATGATCTTTCGACGTATGTGGGTTTGTGCTAATTAAATAAAACAACAAAACAAAGGACGGCAGCTTGTGAGACGCGTTGCAGAAAGTGACGATGAACGCCAGCAGTGGTTGACCCGCCGCGGTGCCTCATTGGTTAGGGCGCTGGGCTAATAATAATAATTGGTTTGGGGAAAGTAAATGGCGCAATATCTGTCTCATAGGTCGTTGGACACCTGAACCGCGCCGTAAGGTAAGAGATAAAGGAGGGAGTGAAAGAAGAAAGGAAGAGAGTGGTGCCGTAGTGGAGGGCTCCGGAATAATTTCGACCACCTGGGGATCTTTAACGTGCACTGACATCGCACAGCACACGGGCGCCTTAGCGTTTTGCCTCCATAAAAACGCGTCCGCCGCGGTCGGGTTCAAACCCGGGTACTCCGGATAAGTAGCCGAGCGCCTTTTCCACTAAGCCACCGCGGCGAGTGCGCTGGGCTACTGATCCGGAGTTCCCGGGTTCGAAGCCGACAGTGGCGGCTGCGTTTTTATGGAGGCAAAACGCTAAGGCGCCCGTGTGCTGTGCGATGTCAATGCACGTTAAATATTCCCAGGTGGTCGAAATTATTCCTGAGCCCTTCACTACGGCACCTCTTGCTTCCTTTCTTCTTTCACTCTCTCCTTTACCCCTTCCCTCACGGCGCGGTTCAGGTGTCCAACGATATGTGAGACAGATACTGCGCCATTTCCATTCCTAAAAAACCAATTATTATTATTATGCCTATTTGTATTTGTAAATTGCGTATATTGCCGTACTACACCTAATAAATATCCACATCACTCTCCTCTTTCTTTTCCCTCATTGTCCTCTCCTTCTCCTTTTCCTCGCTCCAGCCGCAGATCAGGTGCTTCTGGTTTCGATGGCAGATGCCGCGGCTAGAAACATCTGTTTCTTACATTGTTATTTTGTCAATTAAAAGCCAATAAAAAGGATAATATTTCGTCCTTAGCAATGCTAAACTGCCAGCCGTTTCGTAGCGGATGGGGGGGGGGGGGGGCGTGGAGAGAAGGCACTACAAATTTGGGAATCGAGAGTACAGAAAAAAGCAATGCCAACGTCTTTCAAAGCAAGCAATAGTTTTTTCTGTCCAAAACTAAAAAAGGTAGATGCCAATTAAGTCTGGTTACGGGCAGAAATGCGAAAGCATTTCGAGTTCCGTTGCCTCCTCTGTTGGTTACTATTTGTAATTATTCATTGACGGTAATTATTTATTTATTTAACTGTTTTGTCAGTCAAATAATTAATTCATCAGCGCTCAATTTCTGGTTAATTAATTATGCAGATTAATAAACAAATAATTGATCGATACTTAACAAAACATTAAAATAAGTGATGTTTTTATTGTTAATAATTTTTGATCAATTATTTTAATTATATTTTTGTTGTTTGGTCAATTTTGAATGAGTTAATAGTAATTCATCAATTTCATGAATGACTCGGAGTAATTACTGAAATAATTTCCTAACATTTAAATATTTTATTCAGTAATACGATCATTACAACCTTACACTCAGTAATTATTAATCATAACAAATCATAATTAGACTCTTACTGGATGATCGACATTTTATGAGGACATGCCCTGTCCACAGCCCGTGGTGACACACCTATCCACGCCACTCATGAGGCAAGCAATTCTTTCGCGTTAAAAATTGTTAGGCCGGTAAATTGTGTAGTCGGAAAAACAGCTTCTTACAGTCATCACAAAAAAAGAACACTTTTCCTGTCTTCGCACTGATGCGCGCAAAAATTCTTAAACATGATGAGTGTGCTTTAGGATTTAAGCAGCACAACAGACCGCAAAAAAACGGAAGAACGGATACGCCTGCTGAGAGTACGAAATGGTACGTTATACATATTAGAACAGAATTAAGAAACAGTCGTGATGTATGGGGACAGTTGAAAGACAGCATTAATATATAATCATCTTCGATTTTCATAGCGCAGGAGCAAAGAAGACCGCACAAACGCCAGCCGCAAGGTGAAATGATGAACCCAAATCTCTGTCAGACTATGACTGCAGTATTTTATTCGCTTGTTGCAAGTTATTCGATTAAAATTAATTGATGCGGCACGCTACGTGCCTTATATGGTCGCAAGCGAAGTCCCGACTTCTGAAAACATTTTTACAAGTGAAAATGGAGTTTTCTCACGCTTGAATAATAGAAGCGTAGCATACACTCGCAGTGCTCAGAGCGCTTTTTAAGCAAAACATTAATAGCAGGCATGAAAATTTAGACAAAGCTTTTTTAGTTTGCGCAGCTGCCTAGACGTTCCGAGTTCTAATTGAACATTAAAAGTAACTGCAGGAAGCTTGAATACTATGTGTTACGACCCAGTGATTTATGGGACAATCAGGCGCCGTTTCGTCTCACTGCGGCCGATTTTCCATTTACTAGGAAGAGCAGTCCTTCAGCCAACGTGTTCGATAACCATCTCACTGCACTCTGTGGTCTTCTGATTATACAAGCAAAATTCCGCACGAGGAGACTGCGTTCGCTAGTAACGGACGATAAAACTTGCTGTGGTTCCACCCGGCTGAACCTGATAAAACGAGCAAAAGCTCTTTTAAGCATGATTAGACAGCTTTATTTTTAAGGTCCTGGTTTGAAGGTCAAATTTCATAGCCGCATGACCTTCAGCTTTGTGCGGGAGAAATCAAGCTTTCGCTCTAAAAAGCGAATAAAAAAAAATGGGGAAAGATCTAAAAACCACATGATTTTACTGAGCAAGATGGCACTGGCCACCGCCCTAATACTGACAGAATGCTAGTAGTAGTCTGCCTGCTCTCCCACCCTCCTCTTGTACCGCCTGCCGCCCGCCTGTTCGCAAGGTCACCTTCCTGTTGGCCTGCTTACCCTACCGCCTACCCGCCTGCCTGCCGGCCTGCCTGCCTGCCCGGGCTGTCTGTCTGCCGGTGAGAAGAAGAAAATGGCTTGCTAGAAACACTCAAAGAAAATACGGTGTTTAAATTTATTCAATACAGATTTTCTGTTGAAGACATTTAAAAGACACGCGAGTGCCGTCTGTGACCATGGATTATGGTGGACATTATTTGTGCGATAGTGCCATAAAAGAACGATCAATTAAGCAAAGTAAAAAATTGTCATTTTTTACTTAAGGCGGAAATTTCTACTATCGAAGGCGAGCCCAGCTTATAAAATTTCAGAATGAGCATCGTAGTTCGCTCTATCGCAGTATTTTGATAGCGAGCCAAGCTAGTTTTGACCCATTGCACATTGTTAAAATGACGTCCCCTTGTGTAGTAACATCGCAATAGTCACGCCAGGGGCTTCTACCTTATAAAAGACGTTAACAGTTTCTATATTTCATTCAAGTATTATCAATGTGAAACGTGGCAAAGTCAACTTGAAGAGCTTTAACAACTTTTTTTTTTCACGTTTGATGCCGCGAACCACATTGCCTATTCTGAAATTTAAAAAAGACAGGGCCTGTCTTCGGATTGCACGGCCTTAGACTTCGCAATCCATTCCTGTTCCATTACGCTAAAAATAAAGTTGATGAGATAATTTAGTTAATTAATCGCCTTTTTCTTGCACTCTGTGACGTAAATCATATACGCTGTACTGCACGCTAAACCCTCAGAGACTGCACTGGAACATCTTTCTCGGCTTTTAAAACAAAAATCTATATTGAATAATCTGAAATACAATGAATATTCCCCGCAGGGCGAGGTAAACTGCCGAGTGCGGAATCATCCAAGGCTGCGCACGAGGGTACAAAACATTTGAGGTCGGGCCGTTTCAACTTTTCACGGCCCATCCGACTCTGTGGGAATAACTGCTTTGACAAGCACTGGTCGATACGTGCGTAAACTCCCTGGTCACTTTTTTTTTTTGGCGTCAGATATGTTCAGTCCATTCGGGTGTTTGGAATGCCTGGGCATTTTTTACCCCTGTGGCAATATTTTTTGCCTTTATTTATGCTATGTCTTTTACACACCTCGAAATAAGAATCTCCGATTTTACTAAGGAGTGAGTGAGATGCTATTGCTCTGGGCGGAAAGATTGCAACGCAATATCTGTAGATGTCATCCCACAAGAAACGGTCGTCTTGCATCGTCGCTAGGTGTTTGCACTTGTCCCTCGGAACGCGGAAGTATATTACATCTGGGAAGCAGGTTATTCCACGCACTCACCGTTCAGAGTCTCATGCTAGGTCGATGATATACTCTGTAGAAAGTAGGAGCACAGTGATCGCAATCGAACCATGTTTGTATTTTAACCCTTCTTTGAAAGAAAACAAAAAGAAATCGCGTCGAGCGTTTGGTATGTCTTTCTTTCCAAGAATGCGTCAAGCAAAGCAATCTTCTCGGAACTCGCCCAAGAGCCGGCAAAGCGGCGGCAGTGTTTTTTGTCCTGTTTGAACTCAAATATTTTGTGCCATGCCGAGTCTCGCGATGCTGTTCCACGTGACCAAGAAAGTGGCTCTCAGAAAAAAAAGAACAAGAAGTAATGTTTATCGCATGGGACGTTTCCGAAGAAAAGGAATGTTTATCGCCGTTCTGTGCCATTTCGAGCAATAGCCGAAATGATGAAAATATCCGGTTTTATCGACACAGCCAGAAACTTGGAGGAGTGCTGAATGTCTATGCTATTGCGATTTGCAGAGTAAAAAACCACCAAGCGATTAAACAATAATAGAGTTGCCAAAACAAAAAAGAAGTCAAACTGCGCATAAGTAGACATGGTGTTCTGGGGATAGAATGAAACCCATGCTTCTCTTTTATTTTAGGGCGTGTTCCAGCCCATTCTTCTCAATATTCTAATAAACATTCCGCATATCTATTTGTAACAATGTTTCATCACTTGTGTTGCTTAATTCTAACCAAACCTTTTCACCACAAATTAAATTTACTTTTGTTTTCTCTTTCCATTCTGAATTTCATTTTGAATTGTTTTTTCAGGTTCAGTTTATTCTCATTTGATAATGTAATATACAGAAATATTTATTTTTTGCACTCTCTACTTTCGCAGGTACTGGTTCCGCTGAAAAAAAAAATTGTGGGATTACAGATTTTTCAGTAAAAAGTGAGTTCACATAGATGTTTTTCACTGCGCCAATATCTGGAGAACCTTAAAATTCCTTCTTCATTAATTAGCAAAAACTATTAAACGAAAGGAATCGGTTAATCTTGCAAAACCTGTGCTCAGCTTATCTCAACAAAAAAAAATGGATCCTGATTCACCTGGTTAACCTTAATGCCAGTGCACTAACACATTGCCCTTCTATAGCTTTGTTTTAATTTGTTTAGGTTTTTATAACCTTGAAAATTACATTTGTGCCCGATTATCTGGCAGTCGTTCCACGGCTTTCCTTTTGCGGTATAGTCGCCTGAGCAGCTCGTTCCGATTCGAGTCCCCTTCCCGTCTATTCGGCGGTCTCTGAAGCCACTAGAACACGCCTCTCTACTGCCCGTTCCTTCAGGGACATCATAATTCGTCTCTTCATTCTACGCCTTTCTCGCTGTTCGCCTGTTTCCGCATCCCGTTCAGCAAAGTTATATCCTGTCTTCGCCATACTGCTTCGGCTAGCCTCCTCGCTATATCTCCTGGATCTGTTGACTCACGTGGGCACTCTCTTTTTTTCGCTTTGCTGTTCAGCTCGCCGCGCACGTCATTCTGCTTCGGAATTTCCCGAAGGACCGGCTTCAACAAATATTTACTGCTTACCGCCCTGCAGGTTCCTTCAGTGATGATGATGATGGATGATGATGACCTCAAGCTTAATATCACATACCCACAGCGGGAGATTGGCAATTGTGCATTGCGGATACAAACGCACTCATGGGCAAGGAGTGGAGTAAATGGATAATTTTGTGTCATAGACTACAATTTGCACAAAAAATGGAAGAAAGAAACAGAAATTAAAAAAACTATGGATTCTCATTCTAGCAGCGGAATCTACATAATACGCTTATATATTCGTGAATATAATCGCATACTGGTTTCAGGACCTATCCCTTGGCACTTGCCCCGAAAGATAGGGGAGTCGGAATAGATAGATAGAGGAAGCCTTAATCGAGCGAGCTACTACAGGGCTTCATCCTCGCGTCATGGCTTTTTTGCAAGTGACCCATTCAATGCTAGCGCACTAAAATGAGCCAGATCCTCCAAATATATAGATAATAATGAAACTCGTGAGGGCGTTCTTGCAAGTTTGAGCCTATAACTTCAACCGTGTCGAGCGTCGTTGTATTTCTTCTTTCTTTACCGCTACTCACTCATGGATGGCTGTCGATACTCATTCACCACCAAAAGATCTGAACCTAGAAGAAATTGACAACGAAGTAATCATTAGCCGCGTCACTGAAGAAACAAGGATGTAGTTCTGCTACATTCGAAGTTAAAGCGTTTAGTCGGGCTAGTTGCCGTTGGCTTCCTCGGTTAATGTTACTAGCTAAATGAAGCGCAGAGACCGGAAAAGACAGAACTGGCGGTTGTACTCTCGTTCCGCATCCTGTATGAGCTAGCCATT